>NC_066584.1:201133359-201433359 GCF_024323335.1 Lathyrus oleraceus | reverse complement strand
TTTCTTTGAAAATCGAGTTTCAATTCTCCATATGTTTTGAGATTGAAACTCCCAGAGTCCATCCCTATCCTTGATCCATTTCACTTCCATCAAGCATCTGAAGCAAGACCAAGCATAATTGAAAGCAATATCGTGCCAATCTGAAGCTCCATTGAATGTGATTTTTCAGAATTTTCATCTCTTCGATTCTCCCTTAATTCTCCACCATTCTTGTTGATTTTTGGTTGTCTGAAGTCCTATCAATGTAGGCAAGAAGATTGAGTTGCTTTGAGGTCAAATTGAAGCAACTAAGTTCATGATCCTCAAAATTCAAATCCCTGTATCTTTTTATATACTTGTAATTGGACAAAATTGAGGCCAGATTCGAGCTCCTGAGCATTTTTTCTTTAAATCCATGTCTTGTTTTTTCATTTTGGTGATGGTTGATGGTGGACCAGTCCGGTGAGGTCCACTTGAGAAGAAGACCGAAGCCCTAGCTCCGGTGATGTGTTGTCATGCATCTCAGCCATATGATCCAACTGATTTGTTCTAATCTCGTGCGTTGCTTTTGATTACCAAGTGTGTGGGATAGTTGACTGAAGCGCATGTGGAACGCGCGTTTCCATCCATCTGATCTGCCACCTCAATTAATGAGGGAGATCAGATGGCTCTTCTTTTTTTGAATTTCTGAATATTTCATTTAATTGCTTATTTTTAATTAATTCATATTAATTTCATTTTTAATCCAAAAAATATGGGACTTTCACAAAAAAATTCAAATATTTTCCTCTTTCATTTTCTAAATTAAAATTATTTTTTGGATTAATTTTGATATTTTCCATGAATTAATTGCTTTTGTGCATATTCTTAATTGTTTAAAAATACTTATGACTTTTCAAAAATTATGAAATTTTTTGTCCAAGGTCCTTTGACCTTATTTGACCTATGATAAATATCTTGGTCATTTATTTGGTGTTTTGAAGAGGTTTTAGGTTTTTGATCAAACATAATTTAACATAAATGTATTTTTATTTGATTTTTAATTGATTAATTGTGTAGAAATTATGTTGAGCCATTTTTATTGACTTGTGAAGTTTGAATATGTGTTTGGGCCTTGGTCAAGGTTGATTTGACTTTCGTTGGATTAAAATTATTGGATTTAGGGGATTGATGAAATGTACATTTCATCTCCCAAAATGAATGAATGATTTTAATTTGGTAAAAGCCCTCCCATGACCAATTTGTGTTTGTATCATTTCCCCTACCTCTTCATCTTCAATCCCATTCTATCCCATCCCTTCCATTGACCAATGAAGTCTCAATATCCTAAGGCTAGTTGTTTCATCAATAACTTCATGTTAGATGAACCAATACAAGTATGAATGAGATTAGGTCCATCCTTTGATCATTTACTTTTTGTGTGTGGTATGTTTTAGGAGTATGGTTCATTATACCATATCTCTAACATGCATTAACACCAAAATCTCTATTGTCCGGCTTCAGATAGTTGTGACTTCTACATAAGTCCAATTACGATTGCTTGACATAGCGCTAAATTTTGACCCAAAAGGCATAGCATTCTAGTAAGTGAGATTGTAAGTCTCCCCCTTTCATGGTATTGTGTGGAAACTTGGCCTTTTTTCCTTCCTTTGGAAGGTGTCTTGGTTCAAGGATCCATGCTTCTGAATAGCGGATTGAGTGTTCTCCAAAGAATGACTTAATCAATTGAAAAGCAAAAACTCCACTAAATTCTAATCAACTAACATTTGACTAACTTCTATTATTATTGCTTTTAATTTCAAGTCATTTACCTTATGCCATTTAAATTCAAGTCATTTACCATTTTATTTTCCATTTACATATCATTTAACTTGTTTATGTTCATGCCATTTTTACTTTGCTCACTTGAGCATATATTGTGATTGTATATATTTATTTGTGTATCATGTTTGTGTTTGTGGTCTTAGGACCTTAAAATACCTAATAAACAAAAAAAACCCTAAAAAATGTTTGTGTGGACTGTTGGATTTGACTTGAGCCTTGGACTTAGAATTAGGCAACATTCCCTATGCAAAAGGACTTGGCCAATGCCAACATTTCTGAAACCAAGTCATTGAGAATTGAGATTTTATCTGATGCAAATATTAAGATCCACTTGAGTTCACCTACTACATGGTCTTGATGCAAAGGTTACTTTGAACCTGGATCTAATGCCTTATTCTGAGCCATTAAAGGAGTTTGTCATATGATACATGGGAAGATTAAAAACAAGACTATGAAGTTGCTAGCTTGGATGTTGCTATCTTTATTTGATGCCTTTCTCTTCATCTTGCTACTTGTTTATTGATATTGCTTGATTCTAAAGTCCAAAGGAAAAATGGGTTTCTATATGACATTCTTGTCTATTGGATTGCATCCCATTGGTCAGATCTTTTCAACTCTTAACTTTTAAATTTTATGCTTAGGATTAGTTTCTTCATCTCCTCCCATTTCTTAAATTTCAAATCTCTCCCCCTTTTCAAAATCCTCTTTTCTTGTGATTTCTAAACTTAGACCTTATTGCAAAATAGAAACTTTGACCTTATGCCATTGCATTTTTAAAATCTTTTCTGAAATCAAACTTGTGAATGAATCTAACCATGTTGACTTAAAACTTAAAAAGACAAAAAGAACGAACACTCATTCAAACTCTTTTAGGCCCTTTGTGCCTCTTTTTAAATTTAAACTTTGTTAAAAGCAATCCACTCATTTTGAAATTGATACCACGAACTACGAGGTTTTAATCCCTCATTTTTATGTTTGTACGTAGGCACAAGACATCTTGAAATTGATACCATAAACTACGAGGTTTTGATCCCTCTTTTATCATCCTCACACTCTATTTATTGCAAACGTTATTTTATACCAAAAACAAATACACACATAAAAAATGGCTCCCTATGAGTACCTAAGACACTTTGGGTGCTAACACCTTCCCTCTGTGTAACCAACCCCCTTACATGTAATCTCTGGCATTTTATTAGTTTTGATTTGAAAACTTCTTATCTTTGGGTTTTGTTCGTACTTTTCCCTTTTCCTTTGGAAACAATAAAAGCGCGGTGGCGACTCTGGTTTTATTGATGTTAAGCTTATCCATAGCTTAATGGTCATGAATTTATCGCTACATAAATTAAGTGGCGACTCTGCTGGGGAGTAGTCCTCAATGGGTTTAGCCTACTTTTTTATGTGTATATATTTGTATATTTGATGCTTGTATATTTGTTTGTGTGATATGATCTGCTTGTTGTGCTTGGTGATCTCTGAGTGGTGAGTGTAGCGGGAAATTCATGATCATCAAGCTATTGACAAGCTAGACATCGATTAATAAGAGTCGCCACCGCGCTTTTATTGTTTCCAAGGGAAAAGGGAAAAAGTACGAACAAAACCCAATTAGTAAGAAGTTTTCAAATAAAAACTAATAAAAATCAGAGATCACAGGTAAGGGGGTTGGTTACACAGAGGGAAGGTGTTAGCACCCAAAGTGTCCTAGGTACTCTTAGGGAGCCCTTTTTGTATGCATATGTATTTTATACAAAGTGATGTTTACAAGCAAATAGAATGGGGGGATGAGAAAAGAATTCATTAATTATATTTTTGTGTTTGACAAGACCTTCGGTCTTGTGCCTACGTACCAACATAAAAATGAGGGATCAAAACCTCGTAGTTCGTGCTATAAATTTCAAAATGAGTGTGTTGGTTTTAACAAAATTTAAGTTTGAAAGGCACAAAGGCCTAAAATGGTTTGAATGAGTTAGTTCTTTTTGGCTTTTTGAAAGTTTAAGTCAAGTATAGTTAAATTTATTTACAAGTTTGACTTAAGAAAATAAGTTTGAAAATGCAATGGCATAAGGCCAAAGTTTCTACCTTTTGCAAAAGTGGTCTAAGTTTAGAACAAAAGTAGTTCACACAAAGAAGGTTTTGAAAATGTAGGGAGAGATTTTGAAATTAAAGAAATGGGGAGAAGATGAAAGCTCTAACCAAATGGGAGCAATCCAATATACAAGTATGTCAATAGAAACCCATAATTCCCTTGAACTTTTAGAATCAAGCAACACACAAATGCACAATTATATCAATCTTGGAGAGTAAAGGCATTAAATAAAGATGGCCTTATCAAAGCTTATCCATTTTATGATCTTCTTCAAAGTAGCCTATGTAGCAGATGAATTCCACAAGTCACAGGTTCAACATAACAACTTAACAATGATCAAATGTTGCAGATGAACTGGAGAGATCTTGAATGATGTATTAGATGAATTTCACATTGCAAGTGCTTGATTCTTCAACAAATTGGCATTGTCCAAGTCCATTAGCAAAGGAATGTTGCCTAAATTCTAAGTCCAATTGGGGAAAGATCAAATCAACAGTCCACTCAAAAGTCTTTTAGGGTTTTTGTTATTATTATGTACATTAATGGTCAAAGACTACACAAGCAAACAAGGTATACACAAACAAAATAATATCACACAATATGGTCCAAATGGACAAAGTGAAAATTAAATTAACATAAACAATTAGAATGATATGTATAATGGCAAATGATATAAAATGCTAAAAGTAAATTGCATTAAAGTAAAGACTTGAAATTAAAAGTTAATGGTTAGTAAGTTAGTAGTTAGCTTTATTTTGCTTTTTGATTTCAAGACATTCTTTGGAGAACACTCAACCCACTTGTCACAAGCATGGATCCTTGAACCCAAACATCTTCGAAAGGAAGGAAAGAAGGCCAAGTTTCCACACAATACCATGGAAGAGGGGAGACTTACAATCTCACTAACTAGAATGCTTATGCCTTTTGTGTCACAAATTTAGCGCTATGTTAAGCAATCGTAATTGGACTTATGTAGAAGTCAAAACTATTTGAGGCCGGGCAATAGACTTTTGGTGTTAATGCATGTTGGAGACATAGTATTATGAACTATGCTCATTAAACATACCACACACAAAAAATATACAAAGGTGTGGCCTAATCTCATCCATACTCATGTTAATCTTTCAATCAACTAGCATTAGGACTTTGAGATGTCATTGGCCAAATGGAAATGAATGGATGAAGAAGGGGAATTAAATGAAGAGCGAAAGGGATGAATGAGATCACAAATTGGTCAAAGGATGACTTTTACCAAATTAATATTATTCATTCATTTTGGGAGATGGAATATACATTCCATCAATCCCCTAAATCCAATAATATTAACTTGACAAAGTCAAATCAACTTTGACCAAGACCCAACAATAAATAAGAAACTCAATTAAGTCAATACAAATGGTCAACACAATTAAAATGACATTTATTCAATTAAAAATAATAAAATAATGCATTAAATTCAAATATGTTTTGTCCAAATCCTAAAATCTCATCATAACACCAAATAAATGGCCATGAGATTTATCATAGGTCTAACAAGATCAAAGGACCTTGGAGAAAAAATTTCATAGTTTTTGGACACTTAAAAATATTTTTAAACAATTAAAAACAAATTCAAAATCAATTAATTCATGAAAAATATTAATAATGATCCAAAAAATAATTTTAATTCAGAATATAAAAGAGAAAAATATTTGATTTTTTTTTGTGAAAGTCCCATATATTTTGGATCAATATTAAATTTATTATGAATTATTGAAGAAGATGGAATTAAAATGAAATTCAGAAAATCCAAAAATACGTGGACCATCAGATCTCCCTCATTAATTGAGGTGGCAGATCTGATGATCCTAAACGCGCGTTCCACCTATGTCCAAGTCAACAACACTGTACACATGGTATTCACAAGGAACGACTAAGATTAAAACGTGGAAGATGGATCCCATGGTTCAGACTCAAGACACATTATCACCGGAGCCAGAGCTCAAGTTGTCTTCTCCGGTGAGCTCCACCGGACTGGTCAACATGAACCATCACCAAAATTCGAAACAGGGACATGATCTTAAAGAAAAAACATCACTGAGCACGAATATGACCTCCAACTCTTCCAATTCCAAATATATTAAGAGATATGTGGAATTGAAAAATGAGGTTCATGATCTGAGTTGCTTCGATTTGACCTCAAAGCAACTCAATCTTCTTGCCTATATTGGTAGGACTTCAGACAACTCAAGAATCAATGGAATTGAGCAATAAATTGAGAGAATCGAAGAGTTTAAAATTTCTGCAAATTACCTTTAATGGAGGTCTGAACTTGCTAGATCTTGATCTGAATTGTGCTTGGCTTCACTTCACTTGCTTGCAGGAGAGGAATGGAAAGGTTTAGAAGCAATGGATTCCTGGAGAATTTAATTCCAAAATAGTGGAGATTCAAGCTCAAATTCAAATGAATTTATCAGGGTTATCCTATGAGAGTGAAGGGTTTTCAATGGGGATTTAAAGCTGTCGTGATGTGTGTGTTAATTCTGAGCAAATGCAGTTGTATATACAGCCAAATCCATGTGATATTTGCACACTCTTTTCAACCTTCCAAATTTGGAAAATGATGATAGCATGGTGTATGGGCGCGCATAGGCCCATGAAATGATCGCTTGAAGTCCAAAATGAATGATCAGATGTGTTGAAGCAAGCTTGGAATGCAAGGCAATTGAACATTGATGCTTGAAGTTGGATTCATGCCAAATGATATCAGCTTGTTTAATCCATGAGAAGCCTATGCATTTCAAGTCTAAAATGAATGCGTTTGAGCTCTTTGGAAAGGTAAGATCAAGAGGAACATGTTTGATGTTGAACACTTTTTCATTTGGAGCTTGAAATTTGGAGAAACTTGAGGTGGAAGTATGGAAAAATTTGACATATCAAATATTTTCTAAGTGTCAAGCCATATCTCTCAATATTCCACCTTACTTAACTTTTTGTAGGAGCTTCAAATGAGAAACGTGTCTTCATCAAAGTTGTAGCTCTCTCAAATACCTTCAAAATGGTCACCAATTTCATGTCATTTGGATTTGAAATAATAGAGTTATGCATTTTTGAAGTTTGGAAAAATCACTTGATCAATGATATAGGTCAAAAGTGACCTATAATGTAGCCTCATATCACATGTTCAAATAAGTTGAATTAGCTCCCACTCCAAACATCAAAGTTGAAGTAGACACATTGAATTTGATTGAGCAAGTTATGGCCTTGGGAAGTTGACTTTCAAATTAGGGTTTAGACAAAATGACCTATAATGTTTCAACATAGAAAATGACTTTCCAAGCAAAACTAGCTCTAGGTCCCAACATGAAAGTTGTTTATAATGTCATTTAGAGTAAGTTTGCTCTTGGAATAATTTTCATATGGTGAAAATTGTAGGAGATAGGGTCTAGGGAGACCCAATTTTGATCAGATGAATTCATTTGGCCAACCACCATCAACCAACTTGCTAATTTCCAATTCTCTTGACTATCTAGGCTCATGGTAGATCATGTATGTATAAGATAATGAATTTTAAAGTATCCCATTAGAATTTTGATCAATTGGTGAGATAACTTGTTAGAGAAGTTACTTAAGATACCCACCCAAACTAGGGTTTCCAAGGCAAATCACCCTCAAACTCTTGAAGAAAACTTGATCAATATAACATGTAGAGAACATTGGGACTCATATATGATGTTCATAACCATTCTTGAATCAATTATTGGTTGTGCTCTTTGTTCATGAGGGTCTCAAACCCTAGATGTAAACTTGATGAATCAATGGGATCATGCCTTTCCTACAAAAGAGTTAGGCAAATACAAAGACATATTTTTTTGTATTTTGGTTAGTGAAATGATAAAATACAAGTATGATACAATCACAAAGTACTTGGTGATCTCTTCCAAAACAAACCCAATGAAAAGGGGTAAGGAGGATGCCAAGGTATGATCCAATTCTTATGCTTATGATGGAAATGCATGAGGGATCTTAGGGTCAAAATTGGGGTCTTACAGCTGCCCCTATTTAAGGACATTCTAATTGAGGAGGTGAAGGTTAAAGTCTTCGGCTCGACTCAGTAGAATGGGATTAAATAACAACATAGAAAAACAAATTTTGATCCTTAAGAGACCTCATGATGCATATGATATGAATGCAAAAGAAAATGCTTTGTGGGGAGATATTGCCACAAAGGAAAAGAAATCAGAGAGACCGAAAGTCCGCAAGAGCATAACGCCTTCCATAAGGAGAACTCACTAGGGAGACAGAGACTTTGAGGGGATAACAAGGATTTATGCATAGGCCAGACTATGACTTAAAACTACTAGGGGACTCGAGGAAATCCATATAAAATGGAAAGACTCAGCCGGGGAAAAAACATCATCTGTAGGTGAAATTCTAGTTATCAGACTTTAGATGTCACACGGGTTGTTATGACATCCAATTCTGCACAGACAAGAATTATGCAGAACTTAACAGTAAGTGCAGTAAATAACACAAGTAATTGTTTACCCAGTTCAGTCCAACATGACCTACATCTGGGGGCTACCAAGCCAGGGAGGAAATCCACTATCAGTAGTATTAATTCAAACCTAAACTCACCCGTTTACAACTTGTCACTTGATCCCTACCCAATGCAATTTCAATCTTACTCTAAGATCAGAGTTCCTACTCACTCCCCCTCAATCACCTCAGTGATTACTACCTTTAATCAATATTAAAGACAATTTTGAAGTCACACTTCAAACAACTCTTGATTGTGCTTAATAACTTTAATCAAGATACACAACACTCACGCTTAAAAGCTTTGAGCGACACAACACTTACAACTCAATGAACACCCTATGCCACAGCAATCATCTACTTGATAATGGCTTGGCTTACAAGATATGTCTAGTACAAGACTCACAAAAATATAGCAGTGAAGTATGATGGACACACTTAATCTTCACGCCTCAAAAATCCCTAAAACTGAATGAAGGAACGACTTCCTTTTATATTGCAGTACCTGGGCTTTTGCACTTGTATTCTCCTGAATTTAAGGTCACGCGAGTTCCCATAAATTCAACATCTAGGTTACTAACAAATAGGCTATTTGTTAGGTTCATTAAATGTAACATGGTTGTTGATTTCCTGGATTTTCTCTAAGCTGTTGAATCCCTGAAGAATAGCCTGAGAAAAAGCTGAAACAGAAAACCGAACAACCTACAATATAGCATATGCTGTCAGGAATGAATGTCACGACATTCAGCTTGACATCAAGGATCATATGCTGAGTCTGTTTTTCCAGAAAACAGACTGTACAATTTTGCTGACCTGTACATGACCAAAATGACCATACTACAGTAACAGCTTACATTAATAAATGTCAAAGTATCCAATTTGACATTTACACATTTGGCCTTAAGTCAGTTCTGTTATCCTCTTGAAGAACAGACTAAGAAATATACTGAAGTGTAGCAGAACACCACTCTGTCTATTATTCAGTATATACTGTCCATGATGAATGTCATAACATCCAGTTTGACATTCATATAGTAGGCCTTATGCCAGGTCTGGTTCTTCCTTGATAACCAGACTGCAAATGAATATTGAGCTCTAACAGAACACCAATTGTTCTATTCCTCAGTATCTGCTGACAGGGATGAATGTCACAATATCCCGTTTGACATTCAATAAATCCTGTATTAGCTAATCCTGCAGTAACTACTCAAGTGTGTCATGACATCAGTCAAGACATCAGAGTACAGTTAGATATTCTAACCTACAATGCAGTCACACATACACACCATGTCATGACATCAGTCAAGACATTAGAATCCAGCTAGTGTTTTACCATATAATGCAGCCAATTAAACACCTACAAACTCCCCCTTTGGCAAATTTTTGGCTAAAACACTTTGATCCCCATAACAGAGTTCATAGCAGTGGAATCACACATCTAGCAGGAAATAAACCTAGCTAATACACTCAGAGTGGCAGCACACTCACATATATGGAAGTTAAATAAAAACTTCACAAAGCAGCACACATACAGAGGAGCAGAAGTTAAATACAAAACTTCAACACACATCAGCTGCAGGGGAGGAAGTTAAATAAAACTTCACACACACAACAGCATACAAACAGAAGTTAAATACAAACTTCATCACACATCAGCTGCAGGAGAGGAAAACTTGAATCTGTCATGAACCTGTTTTAACAAAATAAAATTCTGTTGTCCTGGGGCATCACTTGTCACTCCCCCTTTTTGTCAAAAATGTTGCCAAAGAAACACTTTAAGTTACAGATCCACAAATACTAAGCAGAATTACACACAAACGACAGAAAACACAAAAAGACAAGTATTTACTCCTCAGCTTCATCATCAGCCTCCTCCTCAGAACTAGCCTCCTCCTCACCCTCTGAGCTTTGCCTTGCAGCTCCATCTGTATCCTCAGCAGACATCTCCAATTGAAGGATCAGCTTTTCCAAGGTGAGCTTCCTAACCTCCAGCTCTTTGCATGTCTCTCTGAGCACAGCAATGACAGCAGCCTTGTCTGGATGGTTGCCAACATTGGATGTTTCTCCAGATGTCATGGCAATGTCAGAAACATGCTTACCCAGAAACAGTTTGTAGCTGAAGGCCAATGGACTCTCTCTTCTTTGCACAAAGTCATTGTCTGTCAAGATGTTTGGGAATTGGTTCAACACAATGCCACAAATGAGGGACGGAAAGGCTATAGGTCCCTTCACACTGAAACTTCCTGCATGTTTCATGGTCTGATCAAAGATGTAAGTACCATAGTCCACCTTTGCCTTGGTACCAACAGCATAGATGAACTTTCCTAACATCACAGACACAGTTGACTTGTGATTAGTAGGGACCCAGTTTGCAGCTCCAACTTTGTGTAACATGGCATATTTCACACTGAGTTGACTAGCCACCAGCTTCCCTTTAAGAGGCCACTTCCTGACCTGATTTGCAGTGATGACTTGACAGATTCGGTTGTCAGTCACTTCAAGCTCTGGGCGCACTTCATCTGCTCTTCCCAAATACAGATTGATTACTGAGGGGGAAAAGGTCACACACTTGCCATGCACATAGACCTTTCTAAATTCATGGGACTTTCCATCTGCACATTCCTCAGATAGATTGCCAATGAACTCCTTCACCAAGGTCTCATAACACTTTGGGAGTTGAGTCACAGTCCTCATTAGCCCTGCTTCTTTAATCAGCTCCACAATTTCCTTACATTCCAAGGCATTCTGAGCCAGTTCCCTTTCCAAGGCCAGTCTTTTGTGGTAGACATACTTCCACCTGTTCACACTCGAGGCAAAGTGGAAGGACACATTGTCAATGGGAACCTCTGGAACAATAGCAACCAACTTGCTAGAGGTTGGCTTCTTCTTGGACAGGGATATTGTGGCATCACATGGAACATCCGAATCAGACTCCACCACAACTGCCTTGGTCTTCATTTTCTTGGGCACCTCTTTGCTCCAAGATTTAGCAGGTCCATGTCCTTTTCTCTTGCGTGCACTTTCTGTCACAGTTTGCTTGGGAGAAGTTGTCTCATCAACTTCCTTGGATGGAGACCTTTGCATCACTGTCTTTTTCCCTCTCCTAGTCCTGAGCCTCTTGGCTATGCTAGGGATAACTGAGGCCAACAGTTCGTTATCAGAGAACTCTTCCAGGTTGACTGTGTCAGCTCTAGGGTTGGCCTCAACATCTTGAGGGACACTTACCTTCTCACCTCTCACCTTGCTTACATGTTTATCATTCTTAGGACCCTCTTCAGCTAATCCAGACACATTCTCCCTTAACACAACTGCGGTTTCACGACATGCAACATCATCGGGTACGATAGTGTTCAAGGGAACGGAAACCCCAGGAACATTCTGATCACCGGACAGAATCTTAGTGACCATAGAGGCAATGGCATTGTGCACATACATCGATCCTTCCTTGGAAGGGTTGTCCAGAGCGATAGCTGAGGAGATTCTGGAGACCGTTTCTTTTAGTCTTCTTGCATGGGACGACGTTGCAGCGTTGACACTAACTTCCTCCCGGTTGGGGTTGCCAAACTCCGTGCTGTGAGAATCGGACACGGTAGTGTAGGAGGTGGTATCGGATTGGTGTGCCATGCTGAATATCTCAGAGGGAAGTTGAACCGTTTCTTTGGAAGAGGGTTTGCACGAATGGGTTTTGAAGCGACAGAATGTGAAACGCTTTATGCAAGAGTAAGGTCTATTAGATTTTGACCACTCAGAGCTCACTATTTGTTGTTTAATAATTTGCCTTACTAAACAGTAGCTAACTAACTTCATTAGTTGCTATAAATTTTCAGACGTACGCATTCCCTCTTTGCCCTTACTATTGTCACACTTAGCAGCGTACAATGTCATGACATTCCGGGTGACATTGTACTCTGTCTGCATCAGGTTCCTCCATACTAGGGTTGACCACCTGCTACCACACGCTAGGTATTGAGTTTCTGCAGACGACAATAATACACACCTCTGTCTATCCCTTGCTGTCATATCATTTGTATGATGACCAATAGGTGCCAATGGCTCATTACTTTCAATCAGACATTTTCCACAGTCTGTCCTTTTATCTAAAGACAGATATGAGACTCTTCTCATAGTTCTCTTGGAACTGCTCTTCTTCATTCCTTTTACCTGAAGGTGATCAAGTCTTCCATGTCCTAGCTTCCCTTCCTGATCTCCCTTGGCTAAAGGACACTTGGGAAAGTTGAGAGAGTCTTTAGATTTCCATAGATAGCAATTATCTTTGGATCTGTCTCCTCTCATCACTTCTTGATTGCACCTATTCAACACCACACATCCTCCCTTAGTAAATTCCACCTTGCATCCTTGGTCACATAGTTGGCTTATGCTTATGAGGTTCATAGTTAGTCCTTTTACTAACAATACACCACTCAATTTTGGAGCTTCAGGACAGTCCAGCTTACCAACACCCTCGACTTCTCTTTTAGTTCCATCACCAAATGTCACAAACTTGGTGGTAGGAGGATGTAGATTCACCACTAGGTTACTCATCCCATTCATATGCCTTGAGCAACCACTATCAAGGTACCAGTCTTGTCTGATATGTGCCCTTGAAGATGTGTGAGCAAGGTTAGCAACACATTGTTGATTCTCAGGATAGGAGTGAAGCTTAGATGCCTGCTGCTTAGGATTGACCTGAGATGTCTGCTTAGCCGCCCATGTTTGTTTCTTAATGGGGACATTATGCTTAGACACCTTCTTCTTAGGCCTACCTTGCGAGGTCTGGTTTGGGTAACCATGCAGCCTATAGCAGAAGGGTTTTATGTGACCGAATCTACCACAGTAATGACATCTCCATCTCTTAAATTTCTTCTTCTGATGATTGCTCATTCTGGTTCTCTGATGTTGAGACATTGGATGTGACTTCTGCTTGAATTTTTGAAATACAGCCTTAGGCTTTTTGAGTTCAGATGAAGAGTACTTAGTGCTTCCTAAGTCAGACATGAGTCCTGACTTCTGTCCCACCTTTAGGATTGCTTCCAAGGTGTCAGATCCTTTATTCAACATTTTGATGGATTTGGTCATTTGGTCTAGCTTAGAGGTCAGCAAGGAAATCTCACCCTTCAGACCCTTTATGACTTTCAGCTGCTCTAGTTTCTCAGCTTCTAGCTCTTTGATGAGTTTCTTCTGCTTTTCTCCTTGGATACAAACTTCTGCACTTTTAACACATAGTTCTTTATATGAGGCAGCAAGTTCATCCAAGGTGAGCTCATCTCCACTTGAGTTATCCTCTGAGGCACAGACACTGGTCAGAGCAGTGACATGTTTGGCAGATTCTCCTTCAGATTCACTCTCAGTGTCTTCTTCTGACCAGGTGACAGATAGCCCTTTCCTTTGCATCATGAGAAAGGTAGGGCAGTCAGCCTTAATATGACCATATCCTTCTCATCCATGGCACTGGATTCCCTTGCCTTGGTTGAACTTTTCTTCAGAAGTTGATCTTTTCCTTATGTCAGACGGGATGTTCTTGACATTAGGTCTACCCTGTTGATCAAATTTCTTTATGAGCTTGTTGAACTGTCTCCCAAGCATGGCTAAGGCTTCTGATATACTTTCATCACCTTCAGTATATCCTGCTTCTGACTCCTCTTCAGCATTAGATACAAAAGCTACGCTTTTGTTCTTCTTTTCAGCATTCTGACACAGGCCCATTTCAAAGGTTTGGAGAGAACCAATGAGCTCATCCACCTTCATATTGCAGATGTCATGCGCCTCCTCTATGGCTGTGACCTTCATAGCAAATCTCTTAGGCAAGGACCTGAGAATCTTTCTCACAAGTTTCTCTTCAGCCATTTTCTCACCTAGTCCACCAGAGGTGTTTGCAATTTCAAGAATATTCATGTGAAAGTCATGAATAGTCTCATCCTCTTTCATTCTCAGATTTTCAAACTTGGTGGTCAGCATCTGAAGTTTGGACATCTTCACCTTGGAAGTACCTTCATGAGTTACCTTGAGGGTATCCCAAACTTCCTTAGCTAGTTCACAGTGGTGCACCAGCCTGAAGATGTTCTTACTGATTCCATTGAACAATGCATTCAATGCCTTGGAATTTCCAAGAGCTAATGCCTCTTGCTCCTTGTCCCACTCTTCTTCAGGAATCTGCACACTGACTCCATCTTCACCTGTCTTCGTTGGATGTTCCCATCCTTTGTTGACAGCTCTCCAGACTTTGCTATCTAGAGACCTTAAGAAGGCTATCATACGAGGCTTCCAGTCATCATAATTAGAGCCATCCAACATGGGTGGTCTATTTGAGTGTCCTATATCCTTGTCCATGGTACTAGAAAGTAACTTCCCTAGATCTCACCCAGAAATTCACAGGCAGGGTGCCTGCTCTGATGCCAATTGAAATTCTAGTTATCAGACTTTAGATGTCACACGGGTTGTTATGACATCCAATTCTGCACAGACAAGAATTATGCAGAACTTAACAGTAAGTGCAGTAAATAACACAAGTAATTGTTTACCTAGTTCAGTCCAACATGACCTACATCTGGGGGCTACCAAGCCAGGGAGGAAATCCACTACCAGTAGTATTAATTCAAAGCTAAACTCACCCGTTTACAACTTGTCACTTAATCCCTACCCAATGCAATTTCAATCTTACTCTAAGATCAGAGTTCCTACTCACTCCCCCTCAATCACCTCAGTGATTACTACCTTTAATCAATATTAAAGACAATTTTGAAGTCACACTTCAAACAACTCTTGATTGTGCTTAACAACTTTAATCAAGATACACAGCACTCACGCTTAAAAGCTTTGAGCGACACAACACTTACAACTCAATGAACACCCTATGCCACAGCAATCATCTACTTGATAATGGCTTGGCTTACAAGATATGTCTAATACAAGACTCACAAAAATATAGCAGTGAAGTATGATGGACACACTTAATCTTCACGCCTCAAAAATCCCCAAAACTGAATGAAGGAACGACTTCCTTTTATATTGCAGTACCTGGGCTTTTGCACTTGTATTCTCCTGAATTTAAGGTCACGCGAGTTCCCATAAATTCAACATCTAGGTTACTAACAAATAGGCTATTTGTTAGGTTCATTAAATGTAACATGGTTGTTGATTTCCTGGATTTTCTCTAAGCTGTTGAATCCCTGAAGAATAGCCTGAGAAAAAGCTGAAACAGAAAACTGAACAACCTACAATATAGCATATGCTGTCAGGAATGAATGTCACGACATTCAGCTTGACATCAAGGATCATATGCTGAGTCTGTTTTTCCAGAAAACAGACTGTACAATTTTGCTGACCTGTACATGACCAAAATGACCATACTACAGTAACAGCTTACATTAATAAATGTCAAAGTATCCAATTTGACATTTACACATTTGGCCTTAAGTCAGTTCTGTTATCCTCTTGAAGAACAGACTAAGAAATATACTGAAGTGTAGCAGAACACCACTCTGTCTATTATTCAGTATATACTGTCCATGATGAATGTCATAACATCCAGTTTGACATTCATATAGTAGGCCTTATGTCAGGTCTGGTTCTTCCTTGATAACCAGACTGCAAATGAATACTGAGCTCTAACAGAACACCAACTGTTCTATTCCTCAGTATCTGCTGACAGGGATGAATGTCACAATATCCCGTTTGACATTCAATAAATCCTGTATTAGCTAATCCTGCAGTAACTACTCAAGTGTGTCATGACATCAGTCAAGACATCAGAGTACAGTTAGATATTCTAACCTACAATGCAGTCACACATACACACCATGTCATGACATCAGTCAAGACATTAGAATCCAGCTAGTGTTTTACCATATAATGCAGCCAATTAAACACCTACAGTAGGGGATACGAATAAGTCAGGATAAAACTGAAATACCCGACTCGTGCAGGGGAACAACGATTTCACTACGGAAATGCGCACTTAACTCAACTGGGGAAGAAACATAACACTTCAACACAGGAGGAGCAGAAGTCCATTATATACTACCTGTTATTGGGTAAGGAGAGAATAAAGATCCGATAGAGAGAACATCCGTCATCGGTTAGGATGAACATATCAAGGATGACTCGTTGAGGAAAAGCCAGGAGGGAGTATTCATTACCGGCTACTAGGTAAGAATAACCTTGCTGTGGAAAACTGCAGAAAAATAGGATTTACAACTATCAGTTACTGGGCAAAAGACCAAGGGTGAGAGTATCTGTCATCGGTTAAGATGAACATATCAAGGATAAACTCAACAAGTAAGAAAATCCGTCATCGGTTAAGATGAACATATCAAGGATAAACTTGCCTGGGAATGTCAAGGAGGATACCCGTCATCGGTTAGGATGAACATATCAAGGACATTCCAACTGAACAAAGTAGGGAATTACATCTATCAAAAACTGGATAGAAAACCTTCGAAGAGAAAAATCCGTCACCGGTAAGGATGAACATATCAAGGATTAACTCTGCGAGGGGATAAAGTAGGATTTACAACTACCGGTTACTGGGTAGAAGACCGATCAAAGAGAAAATCCGTCACTGGTGAAAGTGAACATATCAAGGATAAACTCTGAAATGGGGAATAAAAGTAAGGATTACTGTCATATCCCAAAATTCACCGTACCCCGATACAATTTCCATCTGATCCATGGCCCTACTGCACATGCATGCATTCATTATTTCATTGTCATAATTTCATTGAACTTTCATAACCAAATACATATTACACGGACTGAAGGCATGGTGTTTACACCCGGAAAAAACTAGGGTTATCCAGTTAAAGTTCTGGAGAAAAGAACCAACAAAATAAGGAAAAAAAATCAATTTTTGGACTGGGTAATCGATTACCCTAATCATGGTAATTGATTACCCAGACAAAAAAATAGATTTCCAGGCCATTTTGGACCGTGTAATCGATTACCCTAATCATGGTAATCGATTACACAGACTAAAAATTGATTTCCAGGCCATTTTGGATGGTGTAATCGATTACCCCAATCATGGTAATCGATTACACCTACGCAGACAACAGTAGTGGCTCTGTTTTTTACACAGAGTACCTTTTGGTTCACCCACTTCAACCCCTTTGCTTCCTCTATAAATAGAGCACTATCCCCCCTCATTTTTCAAGCTTGAAACCCACAAAACCTCTGTCCAAATCACATTCAAGCTCCCTCTTTTCAACCTAAACCCTAACTCACCCAAACCCTCTTTTCTTCTTTGAACCACCCAACCACCATGTAAAAATCCACAATCTCCACATAACAAAAACAATAGAAAACTTGTGACCTTCATTTACATAATTATTCACCACCACCACATAAACATACAACTTCCTTCCCTTCCATTTTTCTACCATAACAACCATAGCCACCCTCTTCCAAGCTTTTTGCTTCATCCTCAAACCCAAACGCAACAACAACCTAGTTTTGACACCACAATCTTGGTAATATTTTGGACTCAAACTCCTTGACATTTTTGGTTTTGCTTTGTGTTTGAAAATGGATTTTTACTCTTGGGTTGTGTTTTGAGAGATATTTGAGTCAACTTTGAGACAAGTGGTTTTTGTTGGGTCTACACCCTTTTGGGGATTTTTTTGCTCTTACTACTTTTTATCCACCATTTTCAATCAAGCTTTGTTTCTTGTTATCATTTAATACTTATGGTTGACTTGTTGTTACATTTATTTGGTTGATGAGTTCTATTAGATCATGGCCATGGTTGCTTAGAGTTGATAAAACCTTCAATATTTCAAACCTATTAATGATTGGTCAATAGATCCTTCATGATACTTTGAGGCATTGATAGGTTGCCTCTATTTCAACCATATTTGGGTCATTTGATACATAGATGAAACCATTCTCTTTACAATAACTTGTTATTCTACTTGTTTATTGTTATTCTACTAACCACTAACCATTAACTACTAACTTCTAACATTTATATTATTGCACTTTACTTCCTTGCAATTTATTTTATTGTTCATTTACATTCAAGTACTCATTATCATCATCATTGTACAAACTCATCATGCATGTTTATTTACCTGTTATTTATTTTATTGTCATCATACATTAAAAATAACAAAAACATGATAAAATGGTAAGACCAAAAATATTCACTCCACTCTTAATCAACTTGGACTTAGAGGATTTCATCTTAGGACATTTTCTTGGAGGCCTTCCTTTACTCTTTGTGATACTTTGTAAACACTTGGATTTTCATCCGTAACTTACATGCATGTTGTAAGAATGGCATCATGGAACCACCTTAGGGGGACATGTTTGTAAGACCATTATCCTTTGTTTAGCTTAGGTCAGTTTTGCACACAAAAGGCTTTCTCTTGGGCTACCTTACAATGAGACTCTTTAATTTCTTGTTGGTTACTTTGCATTCATGTTGCATAAGCCAAATTTCATATTCAAAATAAAACAAACCCTTGATTCAACGTCAAGTGGCATTTTTCATAACCAAATTCAAAACACTTAATAATTACGATTGTTATTGTGCGCCACGAGCCTTAAGTGGTGGAGAATGAGTGAGAATGGAGCATTCCTGCCCTTACTCTGATTATTTTGGATGCAAGACGCTTGGCTTGTTGTCTAGAATAATCACCTCTGCCCATAGACTTTAGTACAATATAATCTCAAACATTCTTTCATAAAACCCTTATTCAAGGTAAAAACAATACAACTCATCAAACACATTTTTGTGCCTTAGGGCATCATCTTGAAAACCCTTTTCTTAAAGGTAAAATCAACCAACACACAAACATTTTCTACTCCGAACTACGAAGCTCTGATTCCTCATCCTCGAATGAGTGATACGTAGGCACAAGGGCCACAATCCTTGGAGAGCACTATAATAACAAAAACACCCCCTTCTTTTCACACGTTCTTTTGAAAATAAAACAATAATAGATAAATCCCATGTATGTAAAACAACCCAAATGGTTCCCATGGAGTACCATGGACGTAAGGGGTGCTAATACCTTCCCCTTACGTAACCGACTTCCGAACCCAAATTTCAGTTACGAGACCGATTCCTTATTCTCTTTTAGCGCTTCCCGTGCACGTCTCTTTTTCGAGGGTTTTATCGACTATTTCCCCTCTCCTCTCCGATAGAAGTAAACTAAATAAAATTCGGTGGCGACTCTTCTGACTTTGCCTCTCTTTGGCATCTCTTTAGTCCCGGTTTCGTTATCGTGAAATCCCCTAAGCAAGTCTATCCTAGTTTGGGTTGTTTCTTTTTTACGTACGTGGAGATTTTATCTGTTATCTATTTTTTTCTTTATATGTCGCTTTTGATGCTAACCTGTACATATTTTCTTTTTTTGCCTGTTGGTCTGAAACTTTGACTCTGTGACGAAGAATTTTGAAGGCAATAATGATTACAAAGAAAACCTTGTGTGAAAGACTCTCCACCCGAGCCTGAGAGCCTACTTGAGATAGGAGAGGTTGATTAGTATTGATCCGCGAGGTGCCTTCCTCGTTAGGGTCGTACGAGAACCTCACTTAGTGGTAGATTCTCTTAAGGGGATGGATGACCGCCGTGCTTTCGGCGTAAGCATCTTTTCTTTTACTAGAGTCAATGACCCTAAGACCCCTTTTAGAACCTTTTAAAACTATGGCTAGCCTAGACCGATGGTCGCGTAGTATAGGCCACCGAGGTGCCTTCCTCGTAAGGATCGATACGAAGATCTCACTTAGAATAGATGACTTTGATGGAGTAGTTGCCTGGCAAGTAAATTGACATAAGCGGTTGACAGTCAAGGAAGTCCATGACTCTAGGGGAAGTGTCTTACACCCAATTTTCCAAAAGCCTTAGATCATACAAAGAGAGAACCTTGGTTTACTAAGCAGTCATTATTAACTCCATGCTTCGTCACGATGGTCCAAAACTATGAACCCATGCCTAAAAACCTATGGAAATCTTCTCACCCATTCATTCATAAATAAACATCGCACTCATGCATCATTTGCATCTCATAAGCAAAACCTTATACCACCATCTGTTTCTACCCCACTAGCTGATTTCCCAACGCACGCTTAGAACTAGAAGCATGTCTCAAGCCACTGTGGAAAAACTCCAACAAGGCCGAGCTGCATTGAAAGAAGAGATCAGCCAACTAAAGACTCAGATGAGCTTGGTTATGGAAATCTTGCAAACACTGTTGAAAAAGGAAGGACATCCTACACCAACCTCCAGGATGGAAATGGTCTCCCCTATGCCTCTGTCCGACTCTACCTCACATCATGAGTTTCCTCAGGGATACCGTCCCCAACCTGAACTATTGAGGTTTCTTAATCAACAACCAGTGTTCGTTCCTCAGCTAGCTCCGAGGAACCAAACGCGGAATCCGAATTGGTACTCAAGTCGGAGGCAAAACTCTTATGCTCAAAAAGGCCAGAAAAAATCAAAGAGGTCGGAAAAACAGTTTGACCTGATTCCCATATCGTATGGTCGAATTCTCCCTCTTTTGCTCAACAGATCATTGGTGAAGTTAAGGGTACTAGGACCTCCTCCAACACCTCTTCCCTTGAACTACGACATGAATGCTAGGTGTGAGTTCCACTCGGGAGCACCCGGACACTCGATCGAGAGTTGTAAGGCCTTCAAATACAAGGTCCAGGAACTGATTGATTCAAAGGCTATCACATTCATACCAAACGGACTGGGTATAATGAGCAACGTCATGCTGCCACATGAAGGCACTTCTGCAATGCCACAACCAGTGCCAATGGATGAGGAACAAGAAGCTGAATAAGAGCCTCCTTGGGGACTATCATACATAAGTTCCAACAAGCATGATGACACCAATCTACGGTTGAAACAAGGCTAATCACGCCAGCAATTATGTTATCATTAATTTGTTTTCATGTATGACTTTCTTGCTTGTCATTGTAATATTCACTCTTAAAAACTTGTTTTTGCAACAATGAAATGAATATGCATGTTTTAAGTCAATCCAATCGTGTTCACTCTTATCTTACTTTTGTTTAAAAACGAAACTTAGAAGGAGAATGATGAATATAAGGTACAATAGCTCATTGCATGTATGCTTTTGAATAAATACCTTGCTGATGATGTAAGGCATTGCTTCAAATCCCCAAACACTGAAGGTATAAGGATGATAATCCCTAGTCAACCCCTTTGAGCCTAGAAGTAGGAGTTTTCTTCCAAGCAGAGAAACCCTCACATCTTAAACTCGGGGCAGGGTAGTCTTCAACTAATTTGACCACACTGTCATACGGTGAACTGACTTTTGGTGTGTTTTTGCTTTGGAAAGCAAATGTAGCGGATAGCAAGAGTCGCCACCGACTTTTATTTTATCCAATAAGGAAAGGTGGAAAAGAACAGGAAAGACCTTAATTAGATTTTGGGTTCGGGAGGTACATTATACAAAGGGAAGGTGTTAGCACCCTTTGTATCCATGGTTATCCATGGGCTCTTAATTGCTTGATCACTTATGTTTGTCTGAAAAAGGTGTTTGTGAATTGCTTAAAAAAAATGTTTTGGAAAGAGAGTTTAACTTTGTAATGATTCTTGTACGAATGTATACAAAGTATTTATCTCATTTAATTTTGAAAGCGGTTTAGAAGAATATAACTTGGCAATGATTCTAGTACGAATGTATACCAAGTGGTGATTTTCTGGTATTTGCAAAGTGTGAGGTATGAAAAATGTTTTAGGTTGTGAGCCAGCAATTAAGAGTTATACCTACCCAAGGCCTTTGTGGGCATTTCCTATCCTTATGAGGGTAAAACTGTCCTTACTATTGAGAAGTAAGTAGTTTTATCCTTTGGATGTAAAAGGGTCATCGTAGGGTCGTCGATTGGTCATGGAAGGCAACATTTGTAAGGATACCTTAGCATTCGAAGAGACGATCATCATTAACCGTAGGTTACAACGACGGGTCATCGAGGGATAAAATCATATATTCGCAAGCAACATCCGAGGGACAATGATTTATTTTATAGGGACATGATGATTTAATCGAAGGGTTTTTGCTAAGTGTATCCCCACATTCGCGGGACATGACCATAATACCGGAATACCGTAAGGCAACAAAGAGAGGTCCAAGATCACATACTCAGAGGCAATATTTTACAATCAATTAGGTAGTGATGATCAATTAGGTAATTAGGTCCATATTATAATCAATTAGGTAATTAGGGTGAATCTCCCCAAGGGTATCCCACAGATAAAGTGGAATACCTAGCAAGCTACCTTCTTCGGGAGTATGTGAACCCTTACAAAATTCAGCAAACAGGTCAGAATACCAAATCAGGGTGCAATTGAGAATTACACCACAAAAGAAACACAACGGTAGGAATGTCAGGCAAAATAACACATGGTTAGAATAAACAGATCAGATAAGCATAGAACAGAACAGAAAGATCAGCGACTGTCACGTTCGCCCCTGCCTCGCCTAGCGAAGGCTTAGCGAATACTCGCTACATACTCGCTTAGCGATGTGCTAGCGAGCGGCTGCGGGTTCTGGTTTTGATAGCAGTACAATTCCGAAAAGCTCCAAACCCTATGGCATCCATTACAGAAATTACATGGTTAAACGTTCAAGATATTCATACATACTTAAATTCACATGCAAAACTTAAGATATTTTCATAAATTCAATCATAATGCCACATGCAGGTTAAGAACATAGAGCGGTAATAGTAATGCAAACTTGTTTGCAACTGAATTGCAACCTTGAATTGGCAAGTCACTCTTAGGGTTGGCGCCGGATTGAGTTGGGCGGAAGTAACCTTGGTGCGGATGAGTTTCCTTCAGGGTTTCCTTTAGGGTTGCTCTGAATTCTCTGGGTTAGCCTCCAGGGTTTGTTGTGCCTTCTTTCTATCTCCTCTTTTTGTTCTCCCTTTTCTTGACTGAAGTGCTGGTATTTATAATGCTTTTTCGTGACCTAATGGGCTCAGAATGAAGCCCAAAATTTCTGGTATTCGCAAGCTTCGCTAGGCGAGTGGTGTAGCGAAGGGTTCGCTAGGCGAAGGATTTGCTCGCCTAGCGAGCATGCCAGTTTGAGCATTTTCTGGATTTGGCCATCTGTGAGTTGGGTCTTTGTTCCCTTAAGATCAATGCCTTGAAAAATAAGTTGGAGTGCCTTGAAAAATGCCTTGTAATATTAACGGGCAAATTTTGGGGTATGACAGCTGCCCCTGTTCAATATTCTTGAACCGAGAGAGTTAGAATGGTGTGTACGCCATTCGTGGTCTGGAGGTGGAAGATTATTGAACACTTAGACTGCCCCAAAATTTTCACTTGTTAATCAACAGTTAGTCTTGATGGAGATGGGCTTAAAGATGCCATCCAGGAAGTTTGGTGATGAGAGCTTCAGAGTGCGTCGTACATTAGACGATATCTGAAGACATGGGTGTCATACCGGGTCATACGCTAGACCATATAGTGAGTCATCCATTAGGCTGTCGACTTCGCTGGGGAGTCAGAGTGTGTCATACGCTGCTGGGGATAAGGGATCAGAATGGATCATACGCTAGACCGTATCTGAATAGCAGAGTGAGTTGTCCCTTAGGCGGTGACTTCACTGAGGATGAAAGATCAGAATGGACCGTACGCTAGATCGTATCCGAGTTGCAGAATGAGTCGTCCATCAGGCTGTATCTGAGGATGAAAGGGTAGTCGTACGCTAAACCACGTTTCAGAATGTACCGTACGCTGGGTAGTATCGGAGGAATAAAGATCAGAATGGACCATACGCTAGATCGTATCCGAGGGGTGAACATCCAAATGGGTCGTACGCTAGACCGTATTGGAGCAGTTGGAGGAACCATACGTTAGGTTGAATCAGAATGAACCGTATGTTAGGCTATATCTGACAATATTTGTACATGTTGGATTTGCAATAAATGTCTGGGATGGGCTTAAAGATGCCACCATTAGGAGAATATCAGAGTGCTTGTCTGAACGGATGTTCATGTGGATTATATCTGAAAGATGTAAATGTAATCGATAAAGATGTCCGTCTGAATGGATCTTTATTTTGACTGTATCCGGAGGATAATTAACCTGAAAAATAAAGTTAGCTTTATGCCATGTCATGATGCATGAGATATTTTATAAATGTGAACAATGTATGCATGCGTATGCTGTGAAATGATGTAATGAATGAATTATGCGTCTGAAAAGTTTTTCCTGGCGACTCCCTGGGGAAAATAAATCCCCATCTTCTGGTTGGAGATACTTGTATTGATGACCCTTTCTTAGCTTGGGATACTTGATTTCTGTCTGATGGTGGAAACACTCAACAGAGCCTGGCTGGGGACGGAAGAGATGACCATTCTGTCTGGTGATGCCAACCTCTTCTGGGAAATAGCTGGTTTTTGTTGGGGAATAGAATTAGCAACCAGATTCATTGGAACGCATGGTTAGACCTTCTCCTCGATCTCGAAGTCTTTTGTAATTGCTATTTCCGTTTTATGCATGTATTTTTGATAAACATCGATCATATTCAAATGCATATACCAATTCAATCTAAATCAATGGACGTTTACGCAAACAAAACAGAGAAAGTAAAACAAAAGCATTTTTTTTTTTGGAAACAAAATTGTATTGATTTTGAAAGAGGGCCTATAAACAGGCAATTTGTGTACAAGGAGACAGAGATCCTAGTAAGAGGAAATTGCCAAGAAAACGACGAGAAAGCTATGCAGAAAAAGTCCTATTGATTTTAATTCCACTACTGCCATTATGTCTTCAAGCCTCTCATCTCCTGCTGTCCGATAAAAGTGATTGGCTTGTTCAGTCCTTTGAATTTGGGTGAAACTGACTGAGAACGGGACATAGTCATACGCTTTAATCCCTAATTCTTGCCTGGACCGCCTTTTCAGGTTTTCAGTCCACCAGGATACCCTTTTTTGCCCAAGCCGCCTTTTCAGGTTTTCGACTTGCCGGGTGTACATTTTTACATGTTTATCCCTAATTTTTGCCCGAACCCTTTTGGTTCGCCGGGATGCCCTTATTTTTGCCTAGGTACGTCGACCTAGCGGGTCTCTTTTATGCGTAGTATTTTTTAAGTATGTCTGCGTTCACGGGATATGGGAAGTCTTCGCCATCCATTGTAGCAAGTATCATGGCTCCACCAGAGAATACCTTCTTAACTACAAATGGCCCTTCGTATGTGGGAGTCCATTTGCCCCTGGGATCACTTTGTGGTAGAATGATACGCTTGATCACCAAGTCGCCGATTTGATACACCCGTCTCTTGACCCTTTTGTTAAATGCTTGGGTCATGCGCTTCTGATATATCTGCCCATGACAAACAGCTGCAAGTCTCTTTTCATCAATCAAATTTATCTGATCGAGTCGAGTCTGAATCCATTCATCCTCGTCTAAACCTGCCTCTTTCATGATTCTTAGAGAGGGAATCTGAACTTCCACAGGTAAGACGGCTTCCATTCCGTAGACTAAAGAGAAAGGAGTTTCCCCTGTCGAAGTGCGTACTGAAGTGCGATAACCATGAAGAGCAAATGGTAACTTCTCATGCCAGTCTTTGTACGTCACTGTCATCTTTTGTATAATCTTCTTAATATTCTTATTAGCAGCTTCTACGGCGCCGTTTGTCGCATCACGCGAAAAACCGGCGGGAAAACAAGAACAACAGAGCCGCCACCGTGCGTTATTTATCCCAAAAGAGGGAAAGGAAACGCTCAGAGTAAACCTGGAAAAGACATGGTCTCGCGACCAAAGAGAATGGGATCGGGAGTCGGTTATGCGAAGGGAAGGTATTAGCACCCCTACGCATCCGTCGTACTCGACGGGATCCACGCACAATAGAAAGGAAAATGGTTGCTAAACACTGCTCAAACTCACACACACTGGCTGAAAGAGACACAAGGAAACAAACAAGACTGACTCGGCAGGACATCGCATCCTGGGCCTACTTAGTCTATCAGGCATAGACATCAGAGTCGAAGTAGTTCGAACTGGGGAAACGACACATGCTCGCTAGGATGTCGCATCCTATGCATACGTATCTCCTCGGACGAGAGAAGAATCAGAGCATTCGTAGCTCGGCAGACACGCACACAAACAAACACGGGCAAAGGCAAACGTGGAGCCTGAATGCCAATCACTGGACTTACATCAGCATCCGAACCAAAACACACACCAAGGGGCAAACGTGGAGCCTGAATGCCAATCACTGGACTTACATCAGCATCCGAACCAACAAACCCACACTGGAACCCAAATGCCACTCGATGGACTTACATCAGCTTCCAAGCACACAACAAGACAAAACAAAGACACAGGCGCCCGGAGAGATCAGCTCATCTCCTGCCTACGTACCTCATCTGGTATGAGGATCAGGGCGACGTAGTTCCCCTACAGAGGGATAAAGGACTAGCCTAACTAGATAACAGAGGGAGACACAACTAGGGAGACTACGACTCGAGCCTAGATGTTATCATGCAAATCATCCCTAAGTTAAGGTTTCTAGCTAACTTGCACAGGAAGCAAGCCTATCCTAATCATGACTTGCACAGGAAGCGAGCCACACACACACTTAACTTGCACAGGAAGCAAGCCAAGCAAAACCTAACTTGCACAGGAAGCAAGTCTAAACTAACCCTAACTTGCACAGGAAGCAAGTCAAACAAACATACAAGCACAGATAGCACACACTATACACAAGCAAGTGGCTCAAACAAGGGTTAGGTTTTAGTCGAGGGGTCATATCAACCTCAACAAACAAACCTCTGGAACTGGGTAGTGTTAGCTCTTAACCTTGCCATTGAGGGGCTAAGGTGAAGCTGATGAAAGGTGAGTGAAGATAAGACTTCACAGCTCTTATCCCTGGCCTGGGAGAGCTTAAGACAAGAATGTGTGGGTTCAGAAAGTGGGAACCCTTCTACACATTTAGAACTGACTCAACTGTACGATTGTACAAGATCTTGGGTTTGTATCTGCAATGCATCAACACAGTGGTGTGAGCAAAGCAGATGACACACAGAATAGCAGGGGATGGATTGCACATCCCTTGTGTCTGCCAATTGCCTCTTCACTTAGGAGGTCTTTGACTATGTACAGGGACAAAATTAAACATCCACAAACATTGCCTCTTAAGGAGGACTTCAGACAGTTGCCTGGCCAAGTAACAGGCCAGGTCTTCCAGACTACATAAAGATTAAGGGATATACCTCAATGCAAATTGCTTATACAAGCAAAGCAAAGCAAAAAGTTCACAAGGAACTAAGCAACTAAAAGCACCTGAAATAGTCAAGCAGATGTTAGTATGCAACTCAAATCAAAGCAAAAGGAAACAGACATTAACAGTTAGTCAGAAGCAAATGAATGTGCAAGGCACAAGGCTTAAGGCTTAAGAGCCAAGCCACCTACAAAACAAAGAGGTTAGCTCATGATAATCAAATGAACTCAATCAAGTTGTAATGATCTCTTTGAAGCATTTGTAGCTTAACCTGAAAACATGAACTCAAACATAAGCCACAGGACCACTAGGACAAGCCTAGGGTCAAAAATGAATGAGAAAGTCAAAACAGCAAGCAATGTCCAATCAAGATCAAATTCAAACATTTAGGAAGCAAACCCAATTGGTTTCATGTTTATATCATGCATCATCATCATTTCATAAGCAAAAGAAGTCAAAGCATGGCAAATGAGAGCTCATAGGAGTCAACAGAAAGACTTAGCTCAAAAGCAATCTTAAACATTTCCAAAAATCATCAAATAAATCATGATCAATCACAACCCACAGCATGGTAAGCATGTCAAATTTCATCTCATTTGGACAAGTGGAAGGCAGTCAATAAAAATCAGAAAGTCAAAGCAAGTTTGAACATGCTTAAGGAAGTCAACCAAACATGCATCAACTTGAAATATTCATAAATCAGAGATGGCATATGATAAATGAATGGGACTAAAACCATGGCAAATATTAAGATGTCTAGTTATCTCATGTAAAATTTCATGTCCATCTAATAAAGTATGAGCATTTCACAAATGAAATGGGAACAAGTGTCACAAGAAGTCAACATTTTGGTCAAACAGGGGAGAAAATCTCAAACAATTAGGAAATGGCATGATTAATTCCAAGAAAAATCACAAGTCAACTAGACATATAAGAGAAGGTTCATGCAAAAATTGAGGTCAATTGGAAGTCAAGAGGCATGGATTCAAAAATCAGGAAGTTGCACATCCATGGTGTGACACAAGTTGTCACACCCTACTTCAAAAAATCACAACTCTCAAACCACATAAGATAAAATCATGATCTTTACATAAAAATAAACATGGATGAGTGTAGATTAAGCACAAAAATTTTCAGATCAAATGGATAATGCATCATAATTTCACAAGAGATTTGGCAAGGTGTACAATATTTGGTCACATTCTACAAACCCTAATGCCATTTAAAATCCAACCATCCAAAAAATCAGCAAAAATAATGATAAAAAACTAGGGATCATGATGAAGATGATGCAAAAATTCCCACTAAATTTGGATTTGAGATGGATAAGTTATGATTTTTTCAAATAAGCCATGCCAAATGAAATAAAAATTGAAATTAAATGAATTAAAATGGATTAATTAAAGACCGGATGGCATTCTTGTAATTTTGGACTTCACTTAATCAAACGACGTCGTTTAGGCGCGGCCAGGGAAATGTTTTGATTGGCTCATGGGGCGATGGTACAGTAACAGCATGCGCAGAAACAAACAACAACAGCCGAACGTGAAAATTCTGGGCAAAGCTAGGGTTTGTTCATGCTACAGTGACGCATTCATCCATGGAAGAACAATTTTTCCAGAAACTCGAATCCAACATACCAATCGAAACGTCAAGCAATGCACATCAATATTCCAGCAACCATTAAGCTTAAATCATGCAAGAATGGAAGGAACTAGCAAGATAACATTTAGACATCAAAGTTCATTTCACCATATCTCTCTAAATACTCAACCATTCATCACGATCCAAAATGCAGAATAATCAGCAAGGCAAGCTCTACACAAAGCATAGCATCATTTCAAGAAATGAGAGATTCGAATCCTTACTTGCTTTTGAAGAAGAAAGTGAAACAGTGTTGTTTTGGTGGTTTAATGGTGAAACAGATGTCCCAAAGATCTTCAAATGATGAATGCTGAAGAAGGTTTGGCTTGAAATGGCTTGGTTTGGATGCAAACAACTTCTGCCATTGATGATGCTTTGCAAAAACAGTCCACAAATCCCTCTTACAGATGTGGAACAATGGTTGCAATGAGTCCAAAATGTGGTTTAGATGATGAATCGAGCAAGGCAAGGCTCAGTTCTTTGAGAGTTTTTGACAGATTTTGGAAAATGCAAAAAAAGAAGTTTGAGAGAATGAGTGAAGTTTCTGAGTTTGGAGGCAGCTGCTAGGGTTTTCAATTGGCAGAAAAAATGATATATATCTGCTGTTTTGTGGTACTGAATCAAGGTCCATGAAAATGTGGGATAGAGTTGGTAAAAAAGTGTACTTTTGGCCAATTTTCAAGCAAGTTAGGAATGGCTGTGTGTACTGCATGAAAATGACTTTGTAACATGACCAAAATATGATTTCTGAACATATTTGAATGGCCAAATTGATTAGAAATGGCTATCTCAAAAATTCACTTTTGTACCACACTTGAAATCAATTCATGCAAGTCCAAAAATGCCATTTTGATTGGTGAAGTTTTGGTGAATGATGATGACATATTTGGAAAGAGGGGATCAAATGTGACTTGTAGGAAAAAACCCCACCCAAATTGGCCAAATGGTTTGAGAGATATGGCCTTTTGAAGTTCAAGAATTTTTGAAAATGATTCGATCATAACTTGCCAACCATACATGGGAATTGAGTGTTCTTGGACTTTTTGGAAATGGGAGAACAAGATCTTCAACTTTCATGTTGGAAAAAAATTCATTTGAAGCTTGTATCATGATGTAAGTTTGAGGATCAAGACTTTCCATTTTGGGCAGGTTTCAATTACAGGTCCAGTTTCCATTTTTGGAAATTTCTGATCTGGCTTCAAATTCTTCCATGATGGTGTTTGACATGATATATGAGGCCTATTTGGACATGAATAAGCTCTCTCAAACCAAATCCAACCATCAAAACCATAAAATCAGACACAGTTGACCAAGTTTGACTTTTTAGGGTTTCTGACTGACTGTGCATTGACTGATGACTTCTGAACATCCAATCCTTGACCAAAACACTTCAAATGGATCCCCAAGTCATGTGAACATGTTGGACCAACCCTAGGGCCTTGGCTCCTTGAGAATTGTGCTTGCTTGCTTGACTGACTGATCTCCTGACCAGTTTGACCTAATTTCTTGATTGGCTTGCACTTGAGGCAAATAGGACAATGCAATGCTATGCAGTGGACCATGTTATGCTATGACCTAATATGAGAATGTATGTACAATGATAGGTGCAAATTTGAGGTGCTACACCGTTCATCTTTGGCCGGTACGGAGAAGAGTTATGGTGTTTTATTTTGAACTGCGTGCAGAGTTCAGTAATCAGCTTGTTGTTCAAATTGGTACCATTATCAGTGATAACTCTTTCAGGGACGCCATATCGACAAATAAGACTATTCTTGATGAACCGTGCCACCACATTCTTGGTGACGGAAGCAAATGAGGCTGCCTCTACCCACTTTGTAAAGTAATCAATAGCAACAAGGATGAAACGATGTCCATTAGAAGCAGTAGGTTTAATCTCTCCAATCATATCAATGCCCCACATTGCAAAGGGCCAAGGGGCTGTCAACGCGTTTAATGGAGCAGGAGGCACATGTACTTTATCCGCATAGATCTGGCACTTGTGACAAGTTCTGGAGTGATGGTGGCAATCAGCTTCCATGGTAGACCAATAATACCCTGATCTCAGAATCTTCTTGGCCATTGTATGTCCACTAGAATGAGTCCCAAAAATACCGTCATGCATGTCTTCCATAATCTTTTCTGCTTCCTTTTTATCCACACAGCGAAGCAGAGTCGAATCATGATTACGTTTGTATAATACTCCATTACTCAAAAAGAATTTAGCGGAGAACTTCCTCAGGAATTTTCTGTCGTTGATGGACCCCCCTTCAGGGTATTCCTGAGCTTCTAAATATCTTTTTATTTCGTGGAACCAAGGTTTCTCTTCTACTCCATCAGTATTAAGTTCATAACAATAGGCTGGTTCATCTAGTCGTTCAATGGTGATCATGAGAGCTTCATTGTCCCATCTGACTCTGAACATAGAGGACATGGTAGCCAAGGCGTCTGCCAACTGATTCTCCTCTCGTGGAATATGTTCGAATGTAATCTCTTCAAAATATGGGATTAATGTCAGCACACGTTCTTGATAAGGGATGAGATTCAGATGTTTAGTGTCCCATGCTCCTTTGATCTGACTGATTACCAAAGCTGAGTCTCCATATACACTCAAAAACTTGATTCTCAGGTCTATAGCAGCTCTGAGTCCCAAAATACATGCTTCATACTCGGCCATATTGTTGGTACAATCAAAACATAGTCTAGCAGTGAAAGGCGTATGGCAACCCTTGGGAGAAATAATTACAACACCAACACCATTGCCCAACACATTAGAAGATCCATCAAAAACCATAGTCCATCGGGATCCCAGTTCGAGTCCTTCATCTGGCCCATGTTCTTCGTAATCAGTAACAAGCATGACATCCTCATCTGGGAACTCAAAATTCATAGATTGGTAATCATCCACTGCTTGATGAGCCAAATGATCAGCTAGCACGCTTCCTTTGATTGCTTTCTGGGTACTATACTGGATATCATACTCTGTTAAAATCATCTGCCATCTTGCTATTCTTCCGGAGAGGGCAGGTTTCTCAAATATGTATTTGATGGGATCCATCTTAGAAATCAACAAAGTAGTATGATTCAACATATACTGTCTTAGTCGGCGAGCAGCCCAGGCCAAAGCATAGCAAGTTCTCTCGAGCAGTGAGTATCTTGTTTCACAGTCGGTAAACTTTTTGCTAAGGTAGTATATGGCATGCTCTTTTCGACCAGACTCGTCATGTTGCCCCAACACGCACCCCATTGAATTTTCTAACACGGTCAAATACATGATTAGAGGTCTTCCTTCAACTGGCGGTATCAGGATCAGAGGTTCCTGGAGATACTTCTTGATTTTGTCAAAAGCTTCTTGACATTCGTCATTCCATATCATCTCTTGATTTTTCCTCAGTAGTTTGAAGATGGGTTTGCAGGTAGCAGTTAAATGGGAGATAAATCGGGCAATGTAATTCAAGCGTCCCAAGAAGCCTCTGACTTCTTTATCTGTACGGGGAACAGGCATTTCTTGAATAGCTCTCACCTTAGCCGGGTCAACCTCAATTCCTTTACCACTGACAATAAATCCCAAGAGTTTACCGGATCTTACTCCAAAGGTGCATTTGTTCGAGTTCAATCTCAGCTTGTATTTCTTCGACCTCTCAAACAATTTGTACAAATGGTCGAGATGTTCTTCTTCAGTATGAGATCTGGCTATCATGTCATCCACATATACTTCTATTTCATGATGAATCATATCATGGAACAAAACCACCATAGCACGCTTGTACGTTGCCCCGACGTTCTTTAAACCGAATGGCATTACTTTGTAACAGAAAGTGCCCCATTGCGTCACAAACGTAGTTTTCTCCATGTCTTCAGGTGCCATCTTAATTTGGTTATAACCCGAGAATCCATCCATGAAGGAGAATACTTTGTGTTGAGCGGTGTTATCTACCAGAACATCGATGTGCGGGAGTGGAAAGTCATCTTTGGGACTCGCTTTATTCAGATCTCTGTAATCGACGCACATTCGCACCTTACCATCCTTCTTCGGTACCGGTACCACATTAGCAACCCATTGAGGATAAGCAGTAACGGCTAGGAAACCGGCGTTAAATTGTTTCCTAACTTCGGCTTTGATTTTCTCGGACATTTCAGGACGCATGCGATGAACCTTTTGCTTAACAGGATGACAATCTTCCTTCGTCGGCAAACGATGTACTACTATATCAGTATCCAGTCCTGGCATGTCTTCATAAGACCAAGCAAAGATCTCCATATAGTCATGTAACATCTAAATCAATCTTCCTTTGACATTGTTTTCCAAGCCTGCTCCTATTCTGACTTCTTTCTTGTCCACTTCAGTACCCAGGTTTACAATTTCGATTGACTCCTCATGCGGCTGTATAGTCCTTTCTTCTTGCAGTAACAGTCTGGCAAGTTCTCCAGGTACTTCACAATCTTCCTCACTTCCATCCTCGGCTTGGTAGATCGGATTTTCAAAGTCATAATGAACAGTAGTAGAACTATTATCAACAGGATCCAGAGTGGGTATGGATCTGCAATTTGTTACGTGAGTGTGTGTAAGAAAACATAGCTTGTTTGGAAGATGACAGAAAAGATAAAGAGCGCAATATTTGAATGCAAAAAAGTCCATTGATTTATTGAATGTGAATATGCTTATGAAAATGACAAAACCCTTAACAAATTAGCTATTGTGCCCCGGGCATAGACACAATGCTTTAAGAGGTTCAATTGTAAAAATTAAAAATTTGCAACACTAAAATAGACAAAAACAATTACTCCTGACTAAAGGAAATCGGGACAGTGTCTTCAGCCTTCCAATTACTGAGTTCGTCACCAATTGTTGGGAAAATCCAGCTGTCCAGGTGACAATCGCTGTCAGCATCTTCTACAGCATTAATTTGATCTTTGACCATCTTTTCAGAGTTAAACCCCAGACCAGACTTGTCAGACTTGTACGGTACGTTGATCAGTTAACCCCAACCAGTACGACCACCATTTTTAACCATGGCTTGAGCGTCCTTCAGAGAAATCATAGCAGGAGGAACACGAATAACCTTGGGCACACGGGAAGTTGGCTTAAGGACAGGACTAGTCGGAGGAACTACTTCGAATGACTGAGAAGGAGTCTCAAAGAATTCACCATCCATCTCGACGTATCTGAAGGTATGCACACTACTGACAATATACTCTTCTTCCCCACACACAGTGACGATCTTACCCTCTATTGGATACCTCAGCTTTTGATGGAGAGACGAAGCTACAGCACTTGCCCCATGAATCCAAGGGCGTCCCAGCAAGCAGGAATAGGCAGGACGAATGTTCATTACGTGAAAGATAGTGTTGAAGACTTGAGGTCCTATCTTGATAGGGAGGACCACTTCACCGTGGACAACGCTCTTCACACCATCGTAAGCGCGCACCACAACGTCACTAGGCTTCAGTTCAATGCCTTTACAGTCAAGTTTATCGAGCACAGCTGTCGGCAATTGTCAACAGTCAGGTTAGCAACATAGTTTTCGAACTGATCGACAGATGTCTCCTGAGGTACATGAGCGGTCTTCAAGAATTTTATCAATGCATTGGCTTGAGATTCAGAAGATAACAACAAGGATAACATCGAAATTTTAGACGGAGTATGCCCCAGCTGTTCTACCACATCAAAATCACTCTTGCGGATGATTTTCAGCATTTCTTCCATTTCCTGTTTGGCAACATCTTCGGTAATAACTTCGACCGGTGTCCTTGACTGAGAAGGATTGATTACTGGTTCTTTTCCTCGAGTTTCAGGGGCGGTAGGTGAGATTTCTGGAGAGAAGATCCTTCCACTTCGAGTAACTTTACTAGTCCCAACAATGTCGACGTCATTAGGATTAGTGGAATTATCAACTTGCTTTACGCCATGGATGTAAACATCACCTCCATAATTCCAAGGAATGGCTTTGCTTGAGGAATACGGTACTGGGCCAGGTGCAGTAATGATTAGGGGAGCTACCTTGGGCTCAACAGTAATCTTCACAGGTACTCTAGTAGCGGTAATCTTCACTGGAACTTTGGACCTAGCAATCACAAATATTTCTTCAACAGGGTTCTCCACCTTAGGAATCTTTTCAAATAGAATTGTACGATCGTCCATCAGCCGTTGAATACCATTTCTCAACTTCAAGCAATCACTGGGTCGGAGTATACAAAGATCTCAATTTTCAGCACAACCTGGAAATAAACCAGCTTGCAATAAGTTCTTCTTGATGGTCAGGAGAGGAGATGCTAAGTCAGCTACATTAGAAATGTGAGAATTGTCGTCCACAGCATTAATAGTCTTGTCATGATTAGGCATAGGTGCAGTGATGACATTAGGAGTCTCTGGAGGATCAAATTCAATTTCTCCAGCGTCGATCATATCCTGAATCTTATTCTTCAACGACCAACAATCGTTTGTATCATGCCCGGGGCTATCAGAGTGATATGCACACCTGGCATTGGGATTATAACGAGGAGAAGTAGTGTTGGGATTCATAGGAGGATCTCTGAGGGTAATCAAATTTGCCTTTAGCATACCCTGCAGTGCCTGTGCTAAAGTCATATTGATCTTGGTAAACTGCCTTCTTGGTCTGTCTTGTCTGTGCTGGAAGTTTTGAGATGGCGGTGTTGCAATCGTAACTGCTCCAATGGTATGGTCACGATTTTTCTTGTTACGACCCCTTTGACCGTACACAACATTTGATTCGTTCCTCCCCTGGTAGGACCTTTTGGTGCTTACAGAGGTAGTTGCCTGTATCTTTCCACTTCGAATGCCGCTTTCAACACGTTCACCTGTCAATATAAGTTCAGTGAAACCCGATGAAGAACTTCCCAGTAGATGGCTGTAGATTGGGCCAGTCAGTGTACTCATGAACATGTCCACTAATTCTCGATCAGTCATAGGGGGTTTGACTCTGCCAGCCAAATCCCTCCATTTTTGAGCATATTCTTTGAAGCCTTCTTTAGATCCCATAGTCATATTCTGCAACTGTAGCCGAGTAGGCGCTAGTTCAGAGTTATACTGGTACTGCTTGTAGAAAGCTGTTGCTAAATCAGTCCAGGTGTGGATGTTAGAGCTTTCGAGCTGATAATACCATTCCAACTGTGTGCCAGATAGACTCTCTTGGAAGAAATGGATCCATAGCTTCTTATCAGTGGTATACGGCTGAATCTTTCTCACATAAGCTCTCAGATGCATCTGAGGACAAGACGCACCATCGTACTTAGTGAAAGTGGGGATCTTGAATTTGCGAGGAATGACCACATCAGAGACCAGTCCCAAGCTTTCGAAATCTAGACCGGGCGCCTTCTGACCCTCCATAGCTAGCATACGTTCTTCCAGCAACTTGTACTTGCCATCTCTTGGAGAGTACTGTTCATTCTCATAATCTTCATCGTCGTCCTCATGGTTAAAGAGATCAACATTCTCCTCTTCTGAATCATTCTCTGTCTCCTCTTCTTGATCCTTCGGAATTCTAATCTTGACTCCTGCGGCCTGTCCTTTAAGCCTTCTTCCCGGGTTGATGTAACTCACAGCTTTCATGTCTTTCTTCTTCTCGAGCAAGAGAGCCTTCAGTTCTTCCTGCCCCTTGGATAAGCTCAAGATCATCTCCTGGAATTGAGCATTCTGAGCCTGGAGATATTTGACAGTTTGCTCGAGAGCCATTTTTCTGTTTAGAAGGAAGACCGTGAGAATATTGATCTTTTAGGATACCTGTTATGCAATGTTATGTTATGCTATGCAATGTATGAAATGTTTTCAAGGACTTTTGGAATTTAACTTTGCGTAAACCACCAAAAAGAGGGAACCTTTTATTAATAATTTCTTTAATCAATGTTTATTACAAAAAGGAAATGATAAGAATACAATGAAAGCTCAAGTCTCCCAGGGACGACTTCTTTTTGGGCGAAGATATGCATTGAGTCTTCGTTCCTCATTAAGCTGGCTAGTGAGCTCTAATACTTTCTTCCTTTCTGCAACGAACTGAGTCTCAAAAGTATCCCTTTCCTCTCTCAACTGGATCCAGGATCTCTTCAGTTCTTCAACATTGGTAGGCATATCTGGATAAGGAATGATCTGAGTACCTCCTTCAACTTCTGGTTCAACAATCAGCGGTCCGACTGCAAGATATGGCATGCCAAGTTCACGAGCTCTTGCGCGTACCCATCTGAGATAAGGTTCCATAGGAATAGAGTTCTTCTGTCCTAAAACGCTTCTTTTCACCATGCCCCAAGCCCGCACAAATCTTTGACGGAGACCTTGGGAATCGTTGTCATAGTCAAACACAGTGCCTTGGATAATTACTTCATGTGGACCACCTCTTCGAGCATAACCAAACTGGCGTAGGGCTAAAGCAGGATTATAAGTAATACCTCCCCTCATACCCAGGAGGGGTACATTAGAGAATTCTCCACAACGGTAAATGAGGATAACATTTTCTTTGAGATGAGGACACCAACGGATGTCTGAATGGGAGAGCGACATTATCCTTTGAGACCATTTCAGATTTTGCTCATTCTTCAAGACTGATTGAGGAAGGTGCGAAATAAACCACCTAGACAATAAAGGTATGCAGCACATGAGAGCCCCTTGCCTCTTCATAGTACGAGTGTGAAGGGAATGCAAAATGTCTCCAAGCAAGGTAGGCACAGGGTTATGAGTGAGAAATATCTTAATAGCATTCATGTCTATGAATTGATCCGGGTTAGGAAATAGCACCAAACCATAGATTAGTAGTGCTAGAACATCTTCAAAAGCATGGTATTTATAACCTTTAGGGATTCTCGGGCCTTATTTATCAGAAACTTGGCAAGTAAACCCTTAACTCCACTTCTTGTCACCCAATTAGTTTCAATGTCTGGCTTTGTCATGTGTAAAGCCGCAGCAACCTCTTCAGACTTCGGAATCTTTTCTAAACCACTGAAAGGTATTTGATCAAGGATAGGTATCCCAAGCAGCCTGGAGAATTCTTCTAATGTGGGCACCAACTGATAATCTGGGAATGTGAAGCAATGGTGTTTAGGATCGAAGAACTGGAATAGAACTCTCATCATATCTTCCTTGAAACCGGTGGTAACTAAATTGAGGAGAGAACCATGTTTCTTGATGAACTGAGTCTGATCAGGAAGTTCTGACACTAAATCCTTTAGTTGAGGAGAGATTGCTACAAAATTGATTCGGATAGTCTTCCTGGAAGCCATAGCCCTGTTACAGAGCAAAGTTAAATCCCTAAGTCCTTGAAATGATTAGTGCAATGTCATGATGTTATGATGTTATGTAAATAACAAGCACAAGCAAGTCACACCGCAATCATTCCTAGGTTTTAAGGCTTGCATGAGTTCCAAAGGTAAGTACCCTCCCCACTGAAGTTTGGTTGGTTCAACCTGTCCTAGAATAGTAACCGGGTTCTAACAGGATCTCCAATCATTGACCTTCCTTTAAGTCCACTTCAGTGCAACACCAAGTGGTTGACCAAAGCTTCCCTAAAGTCCAATCTCAAGGAGTGTAGTATCGAGTCTCAACCAACCCCAGTCGGAACCGAAGTCAGTTATCTCACTACTTTCTAATGGCCAAGATGAGTCAATTAGGGTTCTAAAGGTCTGGTTAATGCTTTGATGACACCGCGCAGACGCCAAATTTCTCCTCAAGTAAACATGAGGAACATCAGGACATCCAAAGTGTCACATTAACCGTAGCCATCATTTTAACCATTCCAGTATACGCCGGATAGTCGCGATGATCTATTGCTACTTACCTAAGGTACACTAGATCCGGGTGTAGGACCTTTCACTCAAGCATAAAATACCCAAGCAATCCCTTAAAAGTAAATCAGACAATTCAAATAAGTGATCTCCTTTTTTTTAAGGTAACCTCTCTCTGATGTCCCCAGCAGAGTCGCCAGTTCTGTCATACGGTGAACTGACTTTTGGTGTGTTTTTGCTTTGGAAAGCAAATGTCGCGGATAGCAAGAGTCGCCACCGACTTTTCTTTTATCCAATAAGGAAAGGTGGAAAAGAACAGGAAAGACCTTAATTAGATTTTGGGTTCGGGAGGTACATTATACAAAGGGAAGGTGTTAGCACCCTTTGTATCCATGGTTATCCATGGGCTCTTAATTGCTTGATCACTTATGTTTGTCTGAAAAAGGTGTTTGTGAATTGCTTAAAAAAATGTTTTGGAAAGAGAGTTTAACTTTGTAATGATTCTTGTACGAATGTATACAAAGTATTTATCTCGTTTAATTTTGAAAGCGGTTTAGAAGAATATAACTTGGCAATGATTCTAGTACGAATGTATACCAAGTGGTGATTTTTTGGTATTTGCAAAGTGTGAGGTATGAAAAATGTTTTAGGTTGTGAGCCAGCAATTAAGAGTTATACCTACCCAAGGCCTTTGTGGGCATTTCCTATCCTTATGAGGGTAAAACTGTCCTTACTATTGAGAAGTAAGTAGTTTTTTCCTTTGGATGTAAAAGGGTCATCGTAGGGTCGTCGATTGGTCATGGAAGGCAACATTTGTAAGGATACCTTAGCATTCGAAGGGACGATCATCATTAACCGTAGGCTACAACGACGGGTCATCGAGGGACAAAATCATATATTTGCAAGCAACATCCGAGGGACAATGATTTATTTTATAGGGACATGATGATTTAATCGAAGGGTCTTTGCTAAGTGTATCCCCACATTCGCGGGACATGACCATAATACCGGAATACCGTAAGGCAACAAAGAGAGGTCCAAGATCACATATTCAGAGGCAATATTTTACAATCAATTAGGTAGTGGTGATCAATTAGGTAATTAGGTCCATATTATAATCAATTAGGTAATTAGGGTGAATCTCCCCAAGGGTATCCCATAGATAAAGTGGAATACCTAGCAAACTACCTTCTCCGGGAGTATGTGAACCCTTACAAAATTCAGCAAACAGGTCAGAATACCAAATCAGGGTGCAATCGAGAATTACACCACAAAAGAAACACAGCGGTAGGAATGTCAGGCAAAATAACACATGGTTAGAATAAACAGATCAGATAAGCATAGAACAGAACAGAAAGATCAGCGACTGTCACGTTCGCCCCTGCCTCGCCTAGCGAAGGCTTAGCGAATACTCGCTACATACTCGCTTAGCGATGTGCTAGCGAGCGGCTGCGGGTTCTGGTTTTGATAGCAGTACAATTCCAGAAAGCTCCAAACCCTATGGCATCCATTATAGAAATTACATGGTTAAACGTTCAAGATATTCATACATACTTAAATTCACATGCAAAACTTAAGATATTTTCATAAATTCAATCATAATGCCATATGTAGGTTAAGAACATAGAGCGGTAATAGTAATGCAAACCTGTTTGCAACTGAATTGCAACCTTGAATTGGCAAGTCACTCTTAGGGTTGGCGCCGGATTGAGTTGGGCGGAAGTAACCTTGGTGCGGATGAGTTTCCTTCAGGGTTTCCTTTAGGGTTGCTCTGAATTCTCTGGGTTAGCCTCCAGGGTTTGCTGTGCCTTCTTTCTATCTCCTTTTTCGTTCTCCCTTTTCTTGACTGAAGTGCTGGTATTTATAATGCTTTTTCGTGACCTAATGGGCTCAGAATGAAGCCCAAAATTTCTGGTATTCGCAAGCTTCGCTAGGCGAGTGGTGTAGCGAAGGGTTCGCTAGGCGAAGGATTTGCTCGCCTAGCGAGCATGCCAGTTTGAGCATTTTCTGGATTTGGCCATCTGTGAGCTGGGTTTTTGTTCCCTTAAGATCAATGCCTTGAAAAATAAGTTGGAGTGCCTTGAAAAATGCCTTGTAATATTAACGGGCAAATTTTGGGGTATGACACACTCGTTCAATTCTTAAAAGGAAAAAGTAGAGAGTGTCCCATTTGAGGATCAACCACATCCTAGGGAGTGTCTTGTCTAAAGGACAACCACAACATTTCTCTCACGCGAGGTTGAAATCACTATGCTAATGGTTATCCCTCACCAATAAAACAAGTGAGATAGTCACAAATCCTTACAAACCAAATAAACAAATGTCACACGATTTGTTCCAAAAAAAAACTCCAAAAAAAGAGAGAGAAAAAGCCCGCTAAGTTGAAACTTGAAAAAAATGGCTTAGGCAAAATTAGGGTATCCCGATTGACTGTAAACAAAAGAAAAAATAGTCCAGGCAAAATTAGGGAAGTCGAAAAACAAAAAAAAGTAGAAGAGGAATCAAAAACAAAAATACTCAGCAAGAACAAAGTCGTGTGACTGCAAACACAAAAATAAGAAGGCAAGTGACTGTCACTCCCAAAACCTTGTGGGTTCTCTTACTACCACTCCCATCATTCTAAGAGACGAATGTCTGTGTCAAACTAGTTGAACGTAGGACTGAAGGGTATCAAGAAGAATGGGTTGGTTAAATAAATTTTTGAGCCATAAATCCTTTGTTTCTTAAACCGTGAACCATCCCATATTACAACCCTCAAAAGACCTAATTGAAGCAAGGTCTATTTTGAAAGCATATTGCATTAGAGCTTGTGTCGAAACTGACTCCTATTTGTTTCGCTAAGTATCAGTATGACTTTTGTAACTAGTGATCCATTCACTATATGTCATATTTTCAGTGGACATACTTGGATTTCTAAAACTGACATAAACGTAACATTAGCATAAATTGTTTTACTTGTGAACAAGCACTGGCATCAAGAGAGTTTCCATAATGAGCATGACTTAAGAAGTTTTGGTCACCCAAAAGAGGAAAATTTCCTAAGGACTCCGATGAGCAAAGGCCATCCTCTTAGATTGATCTCACTAGGGGGAAAGGCATCTGATAACTCCGTTGAGAAAGCCACTTCAAGATTCAGTCAGTCTGGAACAACCACGTCGAGATTAGGCAAAATCTCTCCAAAGGCAGTTGGCCAGGGGCATTCCCTCAAATGTCGAGAAGTCATGGGCAAAATCCATTCAAGGTTTCATACCAGGGAAGACCACCTCAAAAGCATGAGAGAGTCAAAACACTCCAAGAGATGGATAAATAGGGGTAGGCAGACCCAAGACATTGGGGCATATCAGGTCAAGATCAGTCTACCCAAGATTTGCTTCGTAGCTTGTGACTGGGGCAGTCCGTGTAGATACCTAACAGATTGGGGCAAGACTGGCCATAGAGAGGAAGCATTTCCTTATATTTTGGATTTTCTTGCTCAGATCAGGCATGGGGCATCAGAATATCCAGACCAAGCTCACTATGTTATCCAGGTTCAAAGCAAATGTCAGGAAGTCATGTTAAACATATCATCCCATAACTTGTCAACAATGAGCCTTGAAGCCAAGCAAAAATATTTCCCAATTCCAACCATTCTTGACCCACCTCAAGGACATTTATTGAATTATCCAAAACCATTGCATCAGTCACCATGCACCAACCTTGTCACTTCGCTCATACATATCATGCATCATGCATAACATGAAGCCCTTCCCCAACAAGAATAATGAATCCAAGCCTCACTTGATACCTTCCAAAATTAAAGCCTACTTGGAAAACTCAAAAATCTAATCATCATCAGATCCAACCTGATCCCGTCCAAACCAAAATCGAAAAGCCCAATCTTTATTGGCACCTCCCAAAACAAATCTCTATCAAAAACCAAAAGCCCAATCGTTATTGGCACCTCCCAAAACAAATCTCTATCATTAACCATAAAGCCCAATCGCTATTGCCATCTCTAAAACCGAAAGCCCACTTTGCTGGCATCTTCATAAACTTAAATTCAGTCAACATTGGTGCCCAGAAAGTCTCACCTCCCAAAAGAGAGATCAATCCAAAGACAATCAATATTCATCTTGCATTACCACATGCATTGCATACAATAAACACACATGACCTTCTTTCAAAATAAGGAAGTTGCATATCAAAAGCTCTCTCACAAAAATGAGAAATTCTCATTAATATGCACCATATGCATACATAACATAATAAATCCTTCCCATCAACCCTTTGATGAGGACATAACCTGCCTTAGTTCTTTTCCGTCAACCCTTTGACGATGACAAACTTTTTTCCATCAGCCCTCTAATGACGACATTTTACAACAGTTTCCTTCCGTCAACCCTTTGATGATGTCACTTCATAGTAAAGTCTTTTTCCGTCAACCCTTTGACGATGATATTACCTATACAAATTACTTTCCACCAACCCTTTGGTGATAACATTCCTTAGTTCTTTCCGTCAACCCTTTGACGATGACAAATTCTTTTCCATCATCCCTCTGATGATGTCAATATTTTCCGTCAACCCTTTGACGATGACAAATTACCTTTCCATCAACCCTTTGACGATGACATTTACCTTTCCATCAACCCTCTGATGATGATCCTTCCGTCAACCCTTTGACGATGACAAACTTTTTTTTCATCAGCCCTCTGATGACGACATTTTACAACAGTTTCCTTTCGTGAACCCTTTGATGATGCCACTTCATAGTGAAGTCTCTTTTCGTCAACCCTTTGATGATGATATTACCTATACAAATTACTTTCCACCAACCCTTTGGTGATAACATTCCTTAGTTCTTTCCTTCAACCCTTTGACGATGACAAATTCTTTTCCATCATCCCTCTGATGATGACAATATTTTCCATCAACCCTTTGATGATGACAAATTACCTTTCCGTCAACCCTTTGACAATGACGTTTACCTTTCCATCAGCCCTCTAATGATGATCCTTCCCACCAACCCTTTGGTGATGCCATCCTTTACTTCTTTCCGTCAACCCTTTGACGATGACATACCCTTTTCCATCAACCCTTTGATGATGACACCCTTTTCCATCAACCCTTTAATGATGACACCCTTTTCCATCAACCCTTTGATGATGACACCCTTTTCCATCAACCCTTTGATGATGACACCCTTTTCCATCAACCCTTTGATGACGATGCTCCAAACCATTTTCCATAAACCCTTTGATGATGATATTCACCAACAATCTCTCATTGGAAACAAAAATAAATCCCTATAAAAATCCAAATAACCAGTCGCAATCCCACACGCATTGCATGCATCACTTCATGCATAATTTTTCCCGCCGAAACGGAAAGTTCCACTAAAGCCCAACCATACTTGGCACAATCCATAGACCATGTTTTTGCATACCCCAGCAGCCCTAGCATACATCGACTTTCTGCATACATCGACATTTTATATACATAACATTGCATCATAACATACTTTTCATATTGGGGCAAGTATGTTTAGCATAAGTTGGATTCAAGCCTTTCTCGAAAGTGCAAGGATCCCCGTGAACAACCCCAACAGGTTTCCCCAAAGTATCTCTTTTTATTTGCCTTTTGCAAATATTGTTGGCCCTTTTGTCAGTACCTCGCCTTTTGCAAGACCCCTCTGCTTTTTGCAAGGGAAAACCCTGTTTTGCCTTTTTGCAAGCCTCCTTGTTGCCTTTTGCACGAGAGAGTTTACCTTTATCAACTTTGCATGTTAAGAAAAAATGAGAGATTGGACGATTGACTTATTCTCTTATTGTTTGTCTTAAAACACCTGATGTAGGTTTGGCAAGTCCGAAGTGGTAGCCATATTTCGAAAATTTCATCCCCGCTGTTATGCTTGAGGGATATCATGAGTTTTCGTGCCTACCGTAAATTTTCCTCTACCTTGGGTATGATAAACACCATATCTATTCACCTGCCTTTTGCAAGTACCCCTATGCCTTTTGACACTTTCAAAATTCAAACCTTCCCAGCCGTTGCTAAGGACTAACAATTTCAAAATTCAAACCTTCCCATCCGTTGCTAGGGTTTGCCACCATCAAAATTCAAACCTTCCCAGCCGTTGCTAGGGATTGACAATTTCAAAATTCAAACCTTCCCAGCCATTGCTAGGGATTGACAATTTCAAAATTCAAACCTTCCCAGCCGTTGCTAGGGATTGACACTTTCAAAAATCAAACCTTCCCAGCCGTTGCTAGGGATTGACACTTTTCAAAAATCAAACCTTCCCAGCCGTTGCTAGGGATTGACACTTTCAAAATTTAAATCCCCCAACCGTTGCTAGGGATCTACACCTTTAGATTTCAGGTATTCCAGCCATTTTTAGGAAGCGTCACTGAACTAAAACCTCCCCAGTTGTTGCTAGGGGTCTACACCTTTAGATTTCAGGTATTCCAGCCATTGCTAGGAAGCGTCACTGAACTAAAACCTCCCTAGTCGTTGCTAGGGATCTACATCTTTAGATTTTAGGTATTCCAGCCATTGCTAGGAAGCGTCACTGAACTAAAACCTCCCCAGTCGTTGCTAGGGATCTACATCTTTAGATTTCAGGTATTCCAGCCATTGCTAGGAAGCGTCACTGAACTAAAACCTCCCTAGTCGTTGTTAGGGATCTACATCTTTAGATTTCAGGTATTCCAGCCATTGCTAGGAAGCGTCACTGAACTAAAACCTCCCTAGTCGTTATTAGGGATCTACATCTTTAGTTCAGGTATTCCAGCCAGTGCTAGGAAGCGTCACTGAACTAAAACCTCCCTAGTCGTTGCTAGGGATCTACACCTTTAGATTTCAGGTATTCCAGTTGTTCCTTGGAAGCGCCACTGAACTAAAATCTTCCCAGCCGTTGCTAGGGATTATCACTATCTTTTACATAAGAAACTTATCCCCAATGAAGTCTGTAACACCCTTCTAAAATACCCCGAGTATATAATTAAAATAACAACATATCAATCAGAGTAAATATGCAATCAAGGGTGTCACATAACCACTTCACACCATAATAACTGTCATGCTCTTTATTTAATCAAAATAACATTTTTGCATAATTCGCAGCGGATAGAAATCAAATCAACCAATCAAAACATATAATATATTACATGTAAATTGGTTCACAACCAACAATAAAACAATTAAAGACATCCCGTCCCGATGTTACATCTATCAGAGCATGACCCACTAAGGAGACTACACTAGACTCCAAGCACTAGCTTCTACTCAATCACTGCTCGTTACCTGAAAAATAGTTGTAAGGGTGAGTTCCTCAATCGATATAATAAGCATTATAAAATATCATGCAATGTTAAGTAATTTAACACGTTTCATCACCCAAATCAGATTACACATTCAGCAACGGCAATATCAACTCAATCATACTCAACATCAACACAACACACAACACACATATAAAACTGGAATACATCCATTCATACTATATCCCATACAACAAACCAACACAATGCAACTCTAATGAGACTCGACTCGTCATGCATGTGGTACCATTCGGAGTAAAACTCCCAACTTAAAAATCATTGCCATTTTATTGGGCATCAAGGCATAAGCCTTCAACTTTCAACTTAAAATTTGCCAATCCAGGCCAACGTGGTGTGAGCAAAGCTCCGACTTAATGCATATGAATTTACATGACATGCACGACTTAAAATTTCGACAACATGATAATAATAGCAACACAACAATGGTTTCAACATAAGCAACTTATAATCAACTTTGGCTCACCAAGCCTACAACTCAGTATCTTTAACAACTTTCCGTACACGGAACAACTCAGCAACATACTTGTATCGACACTTCATAACATAAACTCAACAAAATTACTCATCACAATTAACGATAATATCACCCGACTCACCCCGACGAATTCCATTAAATTCTGAGCAAAATTCGATTTTATCACTTTTCCAACAGTGTTAACCGGTTAACGCCCTGGGTTAACCGGTTAACGCAGGACAGAACACGCTTTCTGGCCATTTACAACAGTGTTAACCGGTTAACGCCTTGGGTTAACCGGTTAACGCAGACAAAACAGCAGTTTTTCACAATTTATAACAGTGTTAACCGGTTAACGCCCTGGGTTAACCGGTTAACGCAAGACAGAAAGCTGTTCCTGCGCTAACACAAAGCAGAATGCAGAATTCTCCGTATTTTCCGCCGTTGGAGGACTTCCGGACCTCCGATTCCAATTCCGTAAAAAGCTATACGTTCGGAAATTCACAACTAACCCCAAACACAGATTCAATTACAGCCTAAACACAGTTTCATCCAACATAATTTTCCAACATTCATAATCCCAATTAGGGTCAATTCAACGGCTTATCACTACCCATCACATGCTAACCCATAATACCCATTAAACGACGATAAACCCCCCTTACCTGATTAATCCGGCAAATCTTTGAGCTCCAAGCTTTTCTCTTCTCCAACCTTTGCCCTTGCTCTTCCTCTTTGCCCTTTCTCCACTTTCCACTTTTCAGCCGCTTCTCTGTTTCACGTAGAACTCTTTTTACCAAAAATGGGATTCCTTTTCCTTATTTCACACTTATATAATTTTCTAATTTATATTATTATCCCAATAATAATAATTCGATAATTCCAAAAAAAATAATAATAATAATCCAATTATCTAATTAAATTAATAAATATATTATTAACTTAATTTAATAATTATCGTATTATTATCGGGGTGTTACAAAGTCATATTCCCTCTCATCTTTCTTCTTGACCTTTTGTCATGAAGCTTTTCTCTTTGTTTTCCATTTGAAGAGATACTTATGTTACACACCATAACATGCATTGCATATCATACACATCATGACATAACCATCATACAACTAACTCATGTCCTCCCCACATAATACCATAGATTGTCCTCAACAAATGATTTCATATCAAATTTACTTTCCATCCCATGAACAACCTTCACAAATACCCATCACTTCATATCACATTCATTCATTCCTAGTAGGGAGAATTTTTGGATAATTTTTGTATTTAATCCTCTCTTACCTTGGATGTGTGGAAGTCGTTGCTATCTAAACATTCAGGTTCGAGAAGATTAAATAGGGGCAATTGTCATATCCCGAAATTCACCCTACCCCGATACAATTTTTATCTGATCCATGACCCTACTGCACATGCATGCATTCATTATTTCATTGTCATAATTTCATTGAACTTTCATAACCAAATACATATTACACGGACTCAAGGCATGGTGTTTACACCCGGAAAACACTAGGGTTATCCGGTTAAGGTTCTGGAGAAAAGAACCAACAAAATAAAGAAAAAAAATCAATTTTTGGACTGGGTAATCGATTACCCTAATCATGGTAACTGATTACCCAGACAAAAATTGATTTCCAGGCCATTTTGGACTGTGTAATCGATTACCCTAATCATGGTAACCAATTACCTTGACAAAAAATTGATTTCCAGGCCATTTTAGACTGTGTAATCGATTACCCTAATCATAGTAATCGATTACACAGACTAAAAATTGATTTCCAAGCCATTTTAGACTGTGTAATCGATTACCCTAATCATAGTAATCGATAACACAGACTAAAAATTGATTTCCAGGCCATTTTGGATGGTGTAATCGATTACCCCAATCATGGTAATCAATTACACCTACGCAGACAGTAGTAGTGGCTCTGTTTTTTACACAGAGTACCTTTTGGTTCACCCACTTCAACCCCTTTGCTTCCTCTATAAATAAGGCACTATCCCCCCTCATTTTTCAAGCTTGAAGCCATAAAACCTCTGTCCAAATCACATTCAAGCTCCCTCTTTCCAACCTAAACCCTAACTCACCCAAACCCTCTTTTCTTCTTTGAACCACCCAATCACCATGTAAAAATCCACAATCTCCACACAACAAAAATAGTAGCAAACTTGTGACCTTCATTTACATAATCATTCACCACCACCACATAAACATACAACTTCGTTCCCTTCCATTTTTCTACCATAACAAGCATATCCACCCTCTTCCAAGCTTTTTGCTTCATCCTCAAACCTAAACACAACAACAACCTAGTTTTGACACCACAATCTTGGTATTATTTTGGACTCAAACTCCTTGACATTTTTGGTTTTGCTTTGTGTTTGAAAATGGCTTTTTACTCTTGGGTTGTGTTTTGAGAGAGATTTGAGTCAACTTTGAGATAGGTGGTTTTTGTCGGGTCTACACCCTTTTGGGGATTTTTTTGCTCTTACTACTTTTTATCCTCCATTTTCAATCAAGCTTTGTTTCTTGTTATCATTTAATACTTATTGTTGACTTGTTGTTACATTTATTTGGTTGATGAGTTCTATTAGATCATGGCCATGGTTGTTTAGAGTTGATAAAACCTTCAATGTTTCAAACGTATTAATGATTGATGAATAGATCCTTCATGATACTTTGAGGCATTGATAGGTTGCCTCTATTTCCACCATATTTGGGTCATTTGATACATAGATGAAACCATTCTCTTTACATTAACTTGTTATTCTACTTGCTTATTGTTATTCTACTAACCACTAACCATTAACTACTAACTTCTAACATTTATATTATTGCACTTTACTTCCTTGCAATTTATTTTATTGTTCATTTACATTCAAGTACGCATTATCATTATCATTGTACAAACTCATCATACATGTTTATTTACCTGTTATTTATTTTATTGTCATCATACATTAAAAATAACAAAAACATGATAAAATGGTAAGACCAAAAATATTCACTCCACCCTTAATCAACTTGGACTTAGAGGAATTCATCTTAGGACCTTTGCTTGGAGGCCTTCCTTTACTCTTTGTGATACTTTGTAAACACTTTGATTTTCATCCGTAACTTACATGCATGTTGTAAGAATGGCATCATGACACCACCTTAGGGGGACATGTTTGTAAGACCATTGTCCTTTGTTTAGCTTAGGTCACTTTTGCTCACAAAAGGCTTTCTCTTGCGCTACCTTACAATGAGACTCTTTAATTTGTTGTTGGTTACTTTGCAGTCATGTTGCATAAGTCAAATTTCATAACCAAAATAAAACAAACCCTTGATTCAATGTCAAGTGGTAATTTTCATAATCAAATTCAAAACACTTAATAATTACGATTGTTATTGTGCGCCACGAGCCTTAAGTGGTGGAGAATGAGTGAGAATGGAGCATTCCTGCCCTTACTCTGATTATTTTGGACGCAAGACGCTTGGCTTGTTGTCTAGAATAATCACCTCCGCCCATAGACTTTAGTACAATATAATCACAAACATTCTTTCATAAAACCCTTATTCAAGGTAAAAAAATACAACTCACCAAACTCATTTTTGTGCCTTAGGGCATCATCCTGAAAACCCTTTTCTCAAAGGTAAAATCAACCAACACACAAACATTTTCTACTCCGAACTACGGAGCTCTGATTCCTCATCCCCGAATGAGTGATACGTAGGCACAAGGGCCACAATCCTTGGCGAGCACTATAATAACAAAAACACCCCCTTCTTTTCACGCATTCTTTTGAAAATAAAACAATAATAGATAAATCCCATGTATGTAAAACAACCCAAATGGTTCCCATGGAGTACCATGGACGTAAGTGGTGCTAATACCTTCCCCTTACGTAACCGACTTCCGAACCCAAATCTCGGTTGCGAGACTGATTCCTTGTTCTCTTTTAGTGCTTCCCGTGCGCGTCTCTTTTCCGAGGGTTTTACCGATTATTTCCCCTCTCCTCTCCGATAGAAGTAAACTAAATAAAATTCGGTGGCGACTCTTCTGACTTTGCCTCTCTTTGGCATCTCTTTAGTCCCGATTTCATTATCGTGAAATCCCGGTAGCGATAATTACATATATCAGTTACTGGATAGAATACCAAAGATGAGAATATCCGCCACTGGTTAAAGTGAACATATCGAGGATAGACTCTGACAAGGGAAGGAAAAGATATTCGTCACCGATTAGGATGAACATATCAAGGATTCTTTTCGAGGAATAGATCCACTGGGGATTCTGCTGAGGAGAAAAAGGGTACTTTTGTCGGGTCTTGAGCAAGAAGTGACAAACTACCAACCAAGAAGAATATTACCAGTTACTGGGTAATAGACTCTTAGAGGACCAAGATATCTATTCAGGTAAGAGCTAGAAATAAAACGGTCAATCAAGACTCAACCCAATGAGGACATAACTCAAGGGGAGTAATTCCATCCATAAAATTTGTTGGAGAGGAAACTAAAATAACAATCATCCACGAGGAAACAAACTCAGTGGGGAAATAGAGAAAGTTTAAAGTCTTTTCCGCTTAGGGGCTGACACTCTACAAATGAAAGAGGACAAACACCAAATTTGGTATTGTAAGACCCTAATTTTGACCATAAGATTCTTCATGGCATCATATCATTGCTCATTGCATTTGCCTCAAGGATCATAGCATCTTGGCTCCTTAACCCTAGGGTTGGGATTTGTGTGAGTTGGTTTGAGACCACCAAGCATGCTTGAATTGTATATTATTGATTTTCTTATTTTGTTTACTAACCAAAAGCACAAAAATATGTCACTAACGTCTCTTGTTTTGAAGCATAAGCAGTCATGTGATCCATTGCTCCTAGGAGGCTCCTATGCTCAAAGAAGTGGCTAGAGGAAGATGAAAGCAAGCATGACAAGGGTTCCCAAAGCTCTCCGTCATCATATATTCCTCCCAAGTATCTCAATTTGTCAATTTGATCAAGATAAACCCAAGGGCTTGAGGATTGTTTCCCAAGGAAACCCTAATTTAAATGTGCATTGACTGTGCCTTGCTCATGAAGCAACCTCAACCTATTATCAAATTCAATCAAGGGAAGTTCTTTCATTAATTATTTTATGTATATATGAGCTTGTGTGAGTATCCTCAATCATTCACTCATCAAGATTTGAAGTTTGGACTTGAGAAGTTGACCAGTCAAATCATCTGACCAAATTGAAATCCACTGAGACCTAACTTTTGATGTGTTTGTCAAATGAAGATGACCCCAAGAGAAAAAATGTTCTTAAGAACCATATGAACAACTTTCATGTTCATTAAAAATTGATTTGAAACTTGGAAGGTCATCATTCATTTCAAAACATTATAGGTCATTTTGACTGAAACCCTAATTTTGGGCCAACTTCCCAAGGACCTAACTCCTTCATTTTTTATGATTTTGAGGTGAGATCAATTGCATTGGAAAGCTTAAGATGTATAATTCAAATGTTATGTTGGACAAAATTTTATAATCCTAAAATAAGTACATGTGATAATACAAAACATTATAGGTCACTTTGGACCAAAGCCATTGAATCTTGAAAAACCAAGTTCGAGTGCCCATAACTTTCTCATCAAAATCCAAATGATGAAAACTTTAAGTTCACATTGATCACCTTGAAGATATCTACAACTTTGATGTTGGAGGTTTTTCCATTTTAAGCTTATATAATTGAAACAGAAGGGCTTGAAGTTGGTCACTTTTGGCAAATTTTTCAAAGACATGTTTTGTACATCAAACTTCATGGCCAGTTTTCACAATTTTCCAAACTCCAAATGGATTTTTATCCAATATAGATTTTGTTCCTTATGTGAAGACCTTTCCAACCATTACTCACATGCCTATGTTTGGATCTTCCATATGGGACTTTCGAAGAGAGGAACATTTGTGATCAATTATGCATTTCACTTTGTAACTTGATGCACAAGCCATTGCAGCTCAGAATGCACGTCCATTTAAACTCCAAGTGACTTCAACTTGCATTTTCAATTGGTTTTGGGCCTGACATGCGCCTGTACAAGCCCATGCATGGAGGACCCAATGATCATGCACACGAGTTTCTCCTCACTTTGCCTTACATTTCAACTATAAATAGGAACTTTGCTTCATTCAATTATCAACCTGAAGGCGCCTAAAGCTCTGTTGAAATCCATACCCAACCTCACTCAAAAGGAATTCTGAATTTTTTCTCTCAATTTAAAACTTGAATTTCAACTTCCTTGGTTGATCTTTAGTTTATAATTCCTAAGCCTTGCATCATCATCATCTCAAGATCAAGCTGCAAGCAAGAATTTGGTTGGATCATGCTCATCAAAGTTGCACTTCAAAGGTTTATATCTCAACTGTTTTGATCCATATCTCACCATATATTGTGATCTGCTTGTGTTTGTTTGGTTCTCTGAAGTCCTCGTGTGAGAGGCAAGCCAATGGTGGCTTTAATTTCATGAATTGATGCATTTCAGATTGAACACCTGGATTTTCCATCTCAGGTTTCTCCTTACATAGAGATCTTGAGAGCAATCCAAGGTTACAGGGGTGATGTACATCACCCCAGCTTTAATTTGGTATAAGGCATGTGTGTTTTAGTTGAGGTTGCGAAACCTGCAACTGGTGGCCGGTTTCTGTTGGCTCACCGGAGAAGACGGTGGTTTCCACCACCGTCCCCACGTGGATGAGTTCTGGCCTTTGGATCTCACTTCTCCGTTCTAATCGTGGCCATGCATTGTGTTTACTATTTTTAATCCAGCGTGTGATGCGTTTGACTGAGGATCACCATGCGTGCGCGCTTCTGGACCACTTGATTGTCCATGTCCATTAATGAAGCTGAATCACGCGCTCCTGATTTTTTCTATTTTCCTATTTTTTGTTTTATTTTCTTTTATTCCATTTATTTTCAAAAATTCATAACTCTTTTATTTGGAATCACAAAAATATGAGACCAATTGCAAAATATTTCTTTTAAAATCTAGTTTCATAATCTGATTTTTAATTATTTTTGTGATTCCATTTAATATTTTTTGTGAATTATCTTGTTTTTAATAGTTTTTAATTCATTTTAAATACTTTTTGATATTTAAAAATACCAAAAAATATTTTCATAACACATTTAGATCATGATAAGTATATGAAAATTTTCTCATCAATTTCTTGATTGATTTGAGATTTATTTGAGATTTTAATTCATTTGTGTTATATTTTAATGCTTTTAATTGATTTTAAAATAGTTTTTGTTTTCAAAAAATGTTGAGAAAATTTGTCAAACCTAGTTTGACCATGTTAGACTTATGATGATCCAATTGGACTTATCCAAGTTGATTTGAATTGGATTTGAAGTTTGACCTTACTTTGGTCATTTTATTTTATGTATTATTTTAATTCCAAAAAATACCAAAAATATGTTTGACCTTTCTTAACTTCTAATCTTCATTTCACTTCTGTTTACCATTGATTGATGTTGATTTCATTCACACTTGATCATTGTGTTTTGGTTATGTCATTTGAATTTTCATTTTGTACATTCCATCTTCATCTCTCATCTTCTTCTTTTTCTTTTGACCAATGAGTTAATGATTTGTGGTTAGCCTTGACATATGAGAGGCTTAACCTTCTTTGATCCAAATCAAATTCAACTTGATCAAAGATCAAGTGAATTGCTTTGTGTCCAGGATAGGTTGCTTCTTGGTCAAGCAAAAAACCTGAAATCCATACAAGGTCTTTCTTCTTTTCTTTTGGCATGGCAAGTTGTAGGAGCTTGGCTTACTAGCCATGATCTCTTGCTTGTGTTTATTTGCCTATAGTTTTATTGACCGGCCTCAGATAGATGTGACTACTACATTAGTCCATTTATGATTGCTTAACATAGTGCTAAATTGTCTTATGACACACTAACACTAACTACTAATTACTAACTTTAATTCAATCATTTAATTCTTGCAATTTACTTTAATGCAATTTAATTTCTTGCTCATTCATTCATATTTCCTTTTCCCTTTGCTCATTTGAGCTCATGTTTATGTTTATGTCATTTTCCTTTTGCTCATTTGAGCACATTATTATGTAAATATATTGTTGCTTTGTGCTTGTTTTTGTGATTGTTTGTGTGAACCCAATGCAAAAAGGAGAAAGGACTTAGAATTAGGACCTCACCTATGCTTAATGGAGTTCAAGAGCAACTAGGCCTCATGCCTTTAGAATGCTAAACTTGTTGAAGAGCAACTAGGCCTCATGCCTTTAGAATGCTTAAATCTTGAATATGACTTGAGAGGAACCCTAATCTAAACTCTCTCTTTGTCCATTCCTCTTATTGCATTGTGAACTTTTTGATTATTTGTTCTTGTGTGATAGGGATTCCAAACTTGAGATAGCTAGAAGGATCGTTGTCATAAGCATCCAAGTTAAGAGAGACAAGCCAAATGGAGATCCTAGGAGCTTAATTGAATACTTGTTTGATTGCTTGAGTTAATTGCTAAGTCCAAAGGAAAGGAGCATCTTGAATCATCTTTATGATCTCAAGAAAGAAACTCCAAGGGGTTTTATCTCTTCTCTCATCTTTGCATGTTTAGGACTAGCCCTTCTCTTCTTCTCTCCACTCTAACCCAAGCCAAACTCATTTTGTGCAAACATTGATATTGTTTTCAAAACTAGAAACCTATGCCTTATGCCTTTGATTTTCCAAACTCTTTTCATTAATACTTATTTTTTGAATTGAACCTTAAGTCAACTTTGACTTGATTTTGTGAATACTTCTAATTTGTAAATACAACTCACTTCAAGTGATTTTTGTGGTTCCAATGGCCACCTTTGTTAAAAACTTTTCATAAACATTAGCCATAGGTTTGACTTATCATAGTGGTTGATGTAAACCTCACTTTATCCTTAGTGATTGGATTATAAGTCTTCCATACTTATTATAGGGTGGACCCCTCACTAGTATGTTGAAGCTCTCCTCACATGGTGGATTGTTGGTTTAGGTTGAGTTCTCTCCCTTTGATAACAAAAGACCTTAAGGCTTTTGGTCAAATCAATTCACCCATATTTTGAGATTTTTACCCCGAACTACGAGGTTTTGATCCTACCTTTGTGATGGTACGTAGGCAATGGGTTTATCCATTCAAACAACAAATTGTAAATAATATGTATATTCTTTTCTCATCTCCCCAATCATGTTTGCACAAATATTTTCACAAAATATCAACCTACAATACACTTTGCAAAAAGGGCTCCCTTAGAGTACTAAGGATGTTTTGGGTGCTTAAAACCTTCCCATCGCATAACCAACCCCCTTACCCAGATCTCTGACATTTTTATTAGTTTTTGATTTGATAAAACTTCTCGGTTTTTGTTCGCTTTCTAACCTTTCCTTTGGATAAATAGAAGTGCGGTGGCGACTCGAATTGTATGATTTACTTTTGATTTAGTCAATAAATCTAAAGGTAACGAATACCCCGCTACAAAAAAGTGGCGACTCTGCTGGGGATCAACACTCTTCCTAGTGGGTTTAGTCTACTTTTTGCCTTTGTTGTATTGTATGTTTATATTATTTTGTGACATATTTTTTGTGCAAATTTGGGATGACTGTATTGTTTGTAATGATTGATTTGCTTGATATATCAATTGCTTGTGTGCTTGGTGGTCTCTTGTGAGATGAGTTCTATACCCGAACTCGAGTGCACTTATGATAGGAGAATGTCATAGTCTTGTTGACATGTGTGGAGTTATTCCTTAGCAAGTTGACTTGCAAGCCCATTCACTTGGTGGAGGTCTTGCTGGGATCAATAATGTCACACGAGTAGTCGTGGTTAGGCATTACTCTTTCCAATATATACCTTAGAAGCCAAGGACCTTAGATTACCTAGCCCATCTTGGCCTATTTTAGGACGTAGTGCGAATATCGTTCAAGTGTAAGATTTGATACGATTGTTACGCGATACTACACTCATAAGAGTCTCTCTTGAGAATATTTTTGGAATACGAGTAGTCATTTATCCGATAATATCCAAAAGATGAGATGATGACTATGGGAACCTCTTTTAGAACATGATCGTCAAGTTTAACCATAGTACACTCCCTTTAGGTGGTTCTTAACCGAGACTCCATGCTCGTGACTTGCAACAAACCCTTGATTCGCGGTTGATCGGTTCTCGTATATCCTCAATATCAATGGAACTTGAGTGTTGATAAGGTGTAAACCATAATCCACCAAAATGGATGATTGATATTGAGGATGACTTGATCTATCCTATGACCTTTGTGTGGCGTGACTTGCTTGATCCTTGAGTGTGATTGTTGCATCCATGCATTCATGCATTCATTTGCATCCATATCATTAACAAGAAGATTTTCAAGGAACTTAAGAGGTCTATTTGCAAATTTTCAGACATGGATAAGCAAAGAAGGAATACGAAGAAGTACAGTTTCAGACAACCCGACTTGAAAGAGTTAAGGAGTTTGACATCCTATGTATTAGATCCCTTGGAGTTCAAGGTTCCTCATGGGAAGCTTCTGTCTATTCTTGCTATTCAGGTGGATGGAGGTCTAATGAGTGTGTTGGTGCAGTTCTATGATCCTCTGCACCGTTGCTTCACTTTTCTGGATTTCCACCTTTTGCCTACGCTTGAGGAGTATGCTTATCTTATGGGTATACCTATCTTAGATCAGTTGTCGTTCAGTGGCTTGGAAAGGGTTCCTTCTTCCCAGGAGATTGCTGATTTGCTTCACATAGATGTATCTGATATTGGTGCTCATATGACTACCAAAGGTGGAATTCAAGGTCTCCCATCTGATTTCCTCATTGCCCAAGCTACTTTGTTTGGGAAGGCCATGAGTGAGGACGCCTTTTGTAGCGGGGTATTCGTTACCATTAGAGATATTGACTAAATCCAAGGTAAACCATACAATTCGAGTCGCCACCGCACTTCTATTTATCCAAAGGAATGGTTAGAAAGCGAACAAAAACCTAAAAGTTTTATCGAATCAAAAACTAGTAAAAATGTTAGAGATTGGGGTAAGGGGGTTGGTTATGCAAAGGGAAGGTTTTAAGCACCCAAAACATCCTAGATACTCCTAGGGAGCCCTTTTCACACTTTTTGTAAGGTTGGTATTTTGTGAAAATTTGTTTGTGCAAACATGATCGAAGAGATGAGAAGAGAATATACAAGTTATTTAAATTTTGTGTTTGGATGGATAAACCCATTGCCTATGTACCATCTTAAAAAAAGATTAGGATCAAAACCTCGTAGTTCGGAGTAAAAATCTCAAAACAAGTTGGTGAATTGATTGGTCCAAAAGCCTTAAGGTCTTTTGTTATCCAAGGGAGAAAACTCAACCAAAAACCACAAATTCACCATGTGAGGATAGCTTCAACATGCTAGTGAGGGGTTAACCCTATAATGAGCATGGAAGACTCATTGTCCATCACTAAGGATATAGGTGAGTATTACATCTACCTCAAGGATAACTCAAACCTAATAGCTAAAGGTTATGAAAAAAGTTTTGATTAAGAAAGTGGCCATTGAAACCACAAAAGTATTTGAATGAGTTATATTTACCAATGAAAAGTATTTACAAAATATGGTCAAAGTTGATTTAAAGATTCAATTCAAAATAAGTATTGTGAAAAAAGAAAGTTTGAAAATCAAAAGCATAAGGCTTAGGTTTCTAATGTTGAAAACAAATGTTAAATGTTTGTACAAAAGTTTTGGCTTGGGTTAGAGTGGAGGGATAAAGAAGAATGGCTAAAGTCCTAATCATACAAGGGATGAAGGATAAGAAACAAGACCACAAATGGAGTTCCTCTCTTGAGATCATATTGATGATCCAAGTAGCTCCCATCCTTTGGAATACGCAAGCAAAGTAATTGTAAGCTCAAGCAATCAACAAAATCAAACAAGCTCTTAGAAGATCCCCAATGTCTCTTGTATCTTTCACTTTGGATGAACATGGCAATGGTTCTTCAATTTGGCTCACATAGGATCCCCTAGCACAAAAGCACACACATCAAAAGGTTCTATGAAGTAAATCAAGAATGGACAAGAGTGAGTTTAGAGATTTGGTCCTTCTAATCCATCTTCAACATTAAGGTCCTTTTTACTCCAATTTTGCATAGGGAATGTCCTAGAAACTAAGTCCATTTGTCCATTTCTTTGCATTTGGTCCACAACAATCAAAACAAAACACAAGTACAATAATATATACACAATTATGTGCTCAATTGAGCAAAAGGCAAATTGCATTAACATAAACATGTGCTCAAATGAGCAAAGGAAAAAGCAAATGAATAATATGTACAAGAATAGTAAATTGCATAAATGTAAAGAGCAAGAAGTAAATGTTAATGGTTAATGTTAGGGTTAGTGTGCCATAAGGCAAATTTAGCGTTATGTTAAGCAATCGTAATTAGACTTATGTAGAAGTCACAACTATCTGAGGCCAGTCAATAAAAATGTAGGCAACAACACAAGTTAGAGGTCTTGATTAGTGAATCAAACTCCAACAACTTGCCATGCCAAAAAGAAAATGAGAAATGATCTTGTATTGATTTAGGTTCTTTGTATGATTTAGGAAGCAACCTATCCTTAATGCAAAGCCATCCACTTGATCCATGATCAAGATGAATTAGATTTGAATCAAGAAAGATTAAATCTTCATGTATCAATGCTAACCACCAATCTTTAACTCATTGATCAAAAGACAGAAGAATAAGAAGAAGAAGATGAAGAATTAAAGTGAATTAATGGAAATGGTATGTACTAATCAACAAATAAACTCATTGACCAAAGATAGAGAAGATCAAGGTCAAACAATAGAAAACAGAGGCAAAATGAAAATTAGAAGTCAAGGAACAAATAACATATTTTTGACATTTTTTAATATTAAAATAAAACTTGAATTAAAATAATAAAGAAAGGTCAAACTTCAAACTCACTTCAAATCAACTTTGAAAAGTCCAAGTGAATTATCCCAAGTGCAACAAGGTCAAACAAAGTTTGACAAAAAATTTCAACATTTTTAGAAGTCAGAAACTATTTTAAATCAATTAAAAATGCATAAAAATAACCGAATTGAACTAAAATCTCAAATAAATCTCAAATCAATTAATAAATTGATGAGAATATTTTTCATAGATCTATCATCATTCAAGGAGGTTAGAAAAATATTTTTGTATTTTTTGGATATCAAAAACTATTTTAAATGAATTAAAAATAACCAGAAAAGAGAAAATTACTAAAAAATATCAAATGATGAAATAAAAAATATTAAAAATCATTTTTAGAAAGTAGAAATTAAAAGAAGAAGAATGAAATTGGTCCCATAATTTTTGGACCAATAATGAGAGAGATATGAATTTTAAAAGTGAAATGGAATTAAAATAATAAAATGAAAATAAAAATAGAAAATAGAAATAAGGAAAAAGCGTGAGCCGTCTGATGGTGAATAATTAATTGATGTGGATCATCACACGGCTAAGGAGTGCGTGTTCACCATACACGCTGGTCAAACGTGACACACCAAGCCATTAAATAAGTCATAACAATGGACGTGTATGATTGAATCTGGAAATAGAGATGGACGCTCCTGATCTGATCTGGAGACCAGACGGTGGCCAGCGCCAGCGTCTTCTCCGGCCAACATCCGACCATGTCCAAAGTTGCAGAAATAAAAATGGTAACCAAATGGCACGATCCAGGCATCAATCGAGAGCTGGGGTGATGTATATCACCCCTGTACCATTCAATTCCATTCTAGATCTCTATATTGAGAGAAATCAGAAGTGGAAGTTCTGTGGTGTTCATATGAACTTCATGTTTTTCAAAAATTAAAAGCATAACAATGTTGCCTCTATGCAGAGGACTTCAGATCACACAACAATAATGAAAATAGAGCACTATACAAGTTGATTCGAAGCAAATAACAGTTGAAGTAAACCTTTGATTTGCAAGGCTTTTAGTCACAATCCTTGGATGCTTTTGCTTATAATAGACACTATGGATCAAGAAGAGAAGGTTTAGGAACTTTGAGATCTGAAAATTGATCAATGAAATCAAAATTCAGATCTGAAAAATTTGAAGAAAAAAATGAATTAGTTCCTTTAGTGATGGCCGGGATTTCAGTTTAGCAGCAATTGGAGCGCCTTAAGGTTGAAGAAATGAAGAGCATTGGCCTTGTATTTATAGGAGAAGCCAGCTGAAATGCATGATCCAAAGTATGCATGAATGGAAAAGGCCTTCATGCATGGGCCTGTACAGGCGCATGGAGGGCCCAATTCCACCTGGAATTGAAAGCTAATGCATGATGAAATCAAAATGGACGTGCGGATTGGACTGTACTAGCTCATGCAAGGCAAATGAAATGATTTTCAAAAAATGCACTATAACATTCAAGTCTTCGAAAATGCCAAGTTAAAAATAGGAACACCACCTCATGAGTAATGGTTGGAAAGCTTACTGCATAGGATAATTTGTTATGTTGATCAAAACTCCATTTGGGCCTTAGAAATTGATGAAAATTGGACATGAAGTGTAGGGTGCAAAACATGCATATGTGAGATTTTCAAAATTGGCCAAAGTTCAAGCCCTTCTGTCTCAATTATGCAAGCTCCAAATGATAAAATCTTTAACATGAAAGTTGTATATATTTTCAAGAAAATCAATTTGGACTTAAAGTTTGCATCATTTGGATTTTTGATGAAGATGTTATGGGCACTTGAAGTTGGACTTTTTCACATTTCAATGGATTTGGTCCAAAGTGACCTATAATGTTTTGCATTATCACATGTGTTTCTTTTGAGATTTTGAAATTTTGCTCAACATAACATTTGAAGTAGACATCTTAAGCTTTCCAATGCATTTGATCTCACCTCAACATCATGAAAAATTAAGGAGTTATGTCCTTGGGAAGTTGAACTAAAATTAGGGTTTCAATCAAAATGACCTATAATGTCTTGGAATAGATGATGACCATCCAAGCTTTAAATCAATTTTTGATGAACATTAAAGTTATTCATATAGTCCTTAAGAACATGTTTTCTCTTGTGGTCATCTCCATTTGACAAACACATAAAAAGTTAGGTCTCAGTGTATTTCAAAATAGTCAGATGAATTGACTGATCAACTTCTCAAGTCCAAACATCATATCTTGATGAATTGATGATTGAGGATCCTAAAATAAGTTCAAATATGCATGAAATGATGAATTAAAGAACTTACCTTGATTTTATTTGACCATGGGTTGAGGTTGCTTCATGAGCAAGGCACATTTGATGAACAGATGAATTAGGGTTTCCTTGGGAAACAAACCTCAAGCCCTTTTGATTTGCTTTGATCAAAATGTTGAATTAAGATACTTGGGAGGCATATTTGATGGATGAGAGATTTGGGAACCATTGCCATGCTTGCTTTCATCTTCAATTGGCCATATCAATGCACATAGGGTCTCCTAGAAGCTTTAGACCTTGTGACTGCTCAAGCTACAAACAAGAGATGTTAGTGACATATTTTTATGCTTTTGGTTAGTAAAATAAAATGAGAAAAGCAATAATATACAATTCAAGTATGCTTGGTGATCTCAAACCAACTCTCAAGAGATCCCATCCCAAAGGTAAGGAGCCAAGATGCTTATGATCCTTGAGGCAATTTAAATGCAATGTTATGATGCCATGAGGGATCTTAAGGTCAAAATTAGGGTCTTACAGATGCCCCTATTTAAGGTCATTCTATCCGGAGAGGTGAAGGTTAAAATCTTCGTCTCGACGAGGTAAAATGGCCTTAAATAATGATAAAGAGACGAATTTTGGTCCCTAAGAGACCTCATGATGCAGATGTATGTATACAAAAGGAAATACTCTATGGAGATATGTGTTCACAGAGAGAAAAGAATCCGGAGAAACTGACAATCCATATGAGTAATACACTCGATGGGATAGAGACTCTGGGGACTCTAATGGGGATAAGAAAGGGAATAAAATGCGTGAGCAGGTCACGACTTGAGACTTGCCGAGAGACACGAGAAGAATTCCATGAAAAATAAATCACTGGAAAGACTCGAGCTGACTCAAAGATGCATGTATTGGGGAATATTCCCAATACAGCAAAACTATCCACAAGGGATACTTCAAATGAAAATCTAGACTCAGATAGGGAAAATCCATTGAGGGACTTCGCTGGGGAATGTCCAACAAGACTCATCTGAGGAAACAACGGGATGAGGTATTACCGGTTACTGGGTAATAAGCTTAAGGAGACATGTGATCGAAACACCGGTATAAGGGTGAGAGAACAACACACTCAGGGTAAATGAATATCTAAGACCGGTATGAGGGTGAGAGATATCAAACATCCAAAACATCTGAGGAAGACCTGAAAAGGTATATTTTGACTCAGGAAATCTGACTCCACAGGGGACAAAAAGTCATAATAAGGAGAAGAAGGGAAGGAACACCAGGGATACCGGTTACTGGGCATATAATAGGTGACCGACCAAGCGTGAATTGGGGAATATTTCCAAGACACTCATCATCTGAAAAGAGGGCTTGAAAAAGCAAACTCGATTACAGGATGGGCATTCGACTCCGCAAAAAGGGAATACGAATCTTACTCGACTAGGGAAGAGCAAAAGACTTCGACTAAAGAGCGCATGAGATATATTATCTATTACCGTCAGAACGTAGATAACTACTCGCATGGAAGATTATCCACAACCGGTTACTGGGTTAATAAAGGATAAATCGACCGAAAGAAAAGGGCATCGGGATACCAAATACTAGGTATAAAATGATGACCAATCAAAGGGAGAAATGATCATTACCGACAAAAGGTAATTGAAAGATGACTCGCTGGGGATACATTGACAAAGGCAATGATCCGGGAGATATATCATCAGTTACTGGGATACATACTCAAAAAGGTGAAGGAATATCAATACCGAATATTGGATAAAGATAACCGTCAAGAAGGGGATTACATCTACCGGATACTGGGTAAAAAACCACAGAAGATTAACCGCCATTGGTTAGGATGAACAAAATAAGGTTAACTCTGCAAAGGGGTAAAATAGGGTTTACAACTACCGGTATGAGGGTAGAAAACCACAGAAATAGGACTTACAACTACCAGTTACTGGGTAGAAGGCCACTGATTCTGCCGGGGAATAGATGGACAATTACTGGTTACTGAGCAATCATTTATCTAAACTACGGGGAAGTGTAGGGGAAATAACAAAAGAAGTCGATCTAGGAACGAGCTAGAGAGACACACCGAAACAAGACTCAACCCAATAAGGATATATCTCAGGGGGAGAATTCCATCCCAATATATGTGTTGGGAGGAAACAGAAACGACCATCATCCACGAGGACATAACTCGGTGGGGAATATGGAGGAAAGGATGAACAGTTTCTGCTTATGGGGCTGACTCTACATGGGGAGATCAGACACAAACATCTGCTTGGTGAAATATGTATCACTGAATGGAAGGAGATATCAAACAAAGGTATTTATGGCAAATAATGCGACATGAATATTTGAATGTCAAGCTTATGCATGTATATGCATGGTCTATGTATGATGAATGCTGACAAAACAGACGTATCTAACACAAACAGGTCCAAAAATCAATGGACAAACATCCGATACTACCTCTCTCGAGAGAAAGCCAGGCCCACTGGAGGACATCCAATCTGATGGAGAAAAAGATACTAGGAACCAAAGATCTCTACAGGGGTAAGAGCATCAGCCATTCCAGCTGGGGACAGGATCAACACAAAGATAAAATCCGTCGTAGAAGCAACTTACTAGGGAAATTATCAGAGGGGAGGATGGAACTCTATGGGGAACAACCACCAATCAAAAGTTTCCAGGGTCACCACCATATATATTGCACTACCAAAGAGATCACATCTGCCGAGGAGGAAGGGACACCACTCCTCTGAGGAAGGAAGGATGAGTATCTTCATCAACCACTCTGCTCGGGAGGAAAACACAAACAAGCTCTGAAGGAAGGGGATACAATCATGCTAGGAATATGTACAAATGTCTTACCCTGTTGGGAATCATACCATCTTTGGGAGAGCACTGAAGACGTCCTAAATCCTTTCGTCATTTGTGAATGTTCACTTTGTTGAAAACAATTTATGAAAAATTTATTTATTTAAAACAATGATATTTCTCAATTAAACCATGCAAAACATTTGTTGAATAGAAACGAATAAGAGTGCAAACATTTGGATAAAGGCTCAAATTTATTTGATGGGATGGCAGTCTGCAAATGGCAAGACTCCATAGATATTTACAAATTTGAAATTGGTGATATATATTGGAAAAGGGCTACATCAAACATAATGACCATTTCTCCACCAACTCTGAATCTGATGTATTTGAAGCTTCAGTTGACGATGACTGAGCGAGAATCTTTGACAGATGACAGTTTGTAGAACGAAGTCTTATCAGAATGCAGTTACTTGCCAAAATCCCTAATTTTTGCCTAGATTGCCCAAGGGTGAGGTACTCAATCTAGCGGGATACATATTCATTTTTATGTCTCTAACTTTTGCCTGGATCGCCCTTTCGGGTTTTTAATCCACCGAGACGCTCATTTTTGCCTAAGCCGCCCTTTTGGGTTTTCAACTTAGCGAGCTATTCTGTTTTTATTTTAGGCAAGGTATTTCTTGACTGCATCTGAATTCACAGGACGAGTGAAATCCTCCCCATCCATAGTTGTAAGTATTAAAGCACCGCCTGAAAAGGCTCTCTTGACAACATATGGGCCTTCGTAGTTCGGAGTCCACTTGCCCCTGGAATCGGGTGCGAAAGACAAGACTTTCTTGAGCACTAGGTCACCTTCTCTGAACACACGAGGCTTGACCTTCTTATCAAAGGCTTTCTTCATCCTTTGCTGATATAATTGACTATGGCACATGGCAGTCAATCTCTTTTCTTCTATCAAATTCAGTTGGTCATAACGACTCTGAACCCATTCAGCATCAGCCAACTTGGCTTCCATCAAGACTCTCATTGATGGGATCTCCACCTCTACTGGGAGCACAACCTCCATGCCGTAAACAAGAGAGAAAGGGCTTGCCCCTGTTGAAGTGCGGACAGATGTACGATATCTATGCAAAGCAAATGGCAGCATCTCATGCCAATCTTTGTACGTAACAACCATCTTCTGGACAATCTTCTTGATATTCTTATTAGCAGCTTCAACAGCCCCATTCATCTTGGGTCTGTAAGGAGAAGAATGATGATGTGCTATCTTGAACTCGCTACACAACTCTTTCATCATCTTCTTGTTCAAGTTAGATCCATTGTCAGTAATGATCTTATCCGGCACACCATAACGGCATATGAGTTGATTCTTAATAAACTTCACAACCACCTGTCTGGTCACATTTGCATATGACGCCGCTTCAACCCACTTGGTGAAGTAATCAATAGCTACGAGAATAAAACGGTGACCGTTAGACGCTTTCGGCTCTATCATGCCAATCATGTCAATTCCCCACACGGAGAAGGGCCATGGTGATGAAATCACATTTAGAAGTGTCGGGGGAATATGAATCTTATCCGCATAGATCTGACACTTATGGCATTTCTTCACATATTTGCAGCAGTCAGACTCCATTGTCAGCCAATAATAGCCTGCTCTTAACATCTTTCTAGCCATGGCATATCCATTGGAATGAGTACCAAACGAACCCTCATGGACCTCAGTCATTAACAGGTCTGCTTCGTGTCTATCCACGCATCTAAGCAAAACCATGTCAAAGTTCCTCTTGTAAAGCACATCGCCATTGAGGTAGAAACTGCCTGATAATCTCCTTAAAGTCTTTCTATCTTTCACAGATGACCCAGGCGGATAAATCTGACTCTAAAGAAAGCACTTGATATCATAATACCATGGCTTGTCATCTTGCACCTCCTCTACTGCAAATACATGAGCTGGTCTGTCCAAGCACATCACAATGATATTGGGAACTTTATGCTAGAGTCTAACCTCAATCATTGAAGCAAGTGTAGCAAGAGCATTTGCCATCCGATTCTCATCTCGAGGAATATGATGGAAGTTAACTTCAGTAAAGAATGTTGAAATCCTCCTCGCATAATCTCTATATGGGATGAGGCCAGGCTGATTCGTCTCCTATTCACCCTTAATCTGATTAACAACAAGGGCCGAATCACCATAAACATCAAGATGCTTGATCCTAAGATCAATACACTCTTCCAATCCCATGATACAGACCTCATACTCAGCCATATTATTCGTGCATTTCAAAGTTAGCCTTGCTGTAAAAGGAAAATGTGTGTCCTAAGGAGTAATAATCACTTCCCCAATACCATTTCCATATTGATTTACAGCGCCATCAAACACCATGCTCCATCGGGAACCAGGCTCTGGCCCTTCATCGAGCGTAGGCTCATCACAGTCTTTCATTTTCAAATACAGAATCTCCTTATCTGGGAAGTCATACTGAGCTGACTGATAATCCTCAGTTGGTTGATGTGCCAAATGGTCAGCCAGGATACTACCTGTAATAGCTTTCTGAGCTCGATACTCAATATCATACTCAGATAGCAACATCTGCCAACGGGCAATTCTCCCAGTTAAAGTAGGATTTTCAAAAATATACTTGATTGGATCCATTTTGGATATCAACCAAGTCGTATGATTCAACATATACTGGCGTAAGCGCTTAGCAGCCCAAGCCAAAGCACAACATATTTTCTCAAGCATCGAGTATCGAGACTCACACTCGGAGAACTTCTTACTCAGGTAGTATATGTCATATTCTTTCTTTCCTGATTCATCTTGCTGACCAAGGACACAACCAATTGAGTCTTCCAGAACAGTTAGATACATAATCAATGGTCTCCCTTCCACAGGCGGGGACATAATTGGAGGCTCAGACAAATACTCTTTAATACTATCAAAGGCCTTTTGGCAATCCTCGGTCCAATCATGAGACTCATCTTTCCGAAGGAGCTTGAATATCGGCGCACATGTGGCAGTCATGTGGGATATGAATCTCGAGATATAATTCAAGCGGCCAAGAAAACCTCGGACTTGCTTCTCAGTTTTGGGCGCAGGCATTTCTTGTATTGCTTTGACCTTTGCAGGATCAACCTCAATACCTCTCTCGCTGATAATAAAGCCCAATAACTTGCCGGAACGGACTCCAAATGTACACTTGTTCGGATTCAGACGAAGCTTGTACTTCCTCAAACGCTGAAAAAGCTTCAACAAGTGTTCTACATGCTCAACTTCTGTTCTTGACTTTGCAATCATGTCATGAACATATACCTCGATCTCCTTGTGCATCATATCATGAAACAAGGTAGTCATAGCTCGTTGATACGTGGCTCCGGCGTTCTTCAAACCGAAGGGCATCACTTGATAATAGAATGTTCCTCAAGGTGTGATGAATGTTGTCTTCTCCATATCCTCGGGTGCCATCTTAATTTGGTTATATCCGGAAAATCTGTCCATAAATGAGAAGACATTGAATTTATCCGTATTATCTACCAACATATCAATATGTGGTAGAGGGAAATCATCTTTCAGACTAGCTTTATTCAAGTCTCTATAATCCACACACATTCGGACTTTTCCGTCTTTTTAGGCACGGGCACAATATTGGCCACCCATTGAGGATATGTAGAAGTCACCAGAAACCTTGCATCAATTTGCTTATGAACTTCCTCTTTGATCTTTACTGCCATGTCAGGATGAGTTCTTCTGAGCTTCTGCTTCACAGGCACACACTCAGGCTTCAAAGGCAGGAAACGTTGCACGATATCAGTATCCAGACCAGGCATGTCTTCATATGACTAGGCAAAGACGTCGACGTATTCTCGTAGCAACTCAATTAACCCCTTCTTAACAGATTATTCCAGGAGTGCCCCAATCTTCACTTCTCGCACACAATCTTCAGACCCCAAGTTGACTGTTTCCAGATTCTCAAGATGCGGCTGAATGATCTTCTCTTCATGCTCAAGTAGACGAGTAATCTCGTTAGGAATCTCTTCAACATCATCTTCTTCTTCCTCAAATACACGGAGCTCAAAGTTTAGAGATGGTGTTGGATCATTATGTTCAATGGGTTTGATCAACCTGCATAATGATTTTGGATATAAAAGAGATTTTAGAATTCAAACAAGGCAAATCATTATGCAAATGTAAAGATTGATTTTATTCTTTTTTTTAAGGTTTTATGTGATCACCAATTTCATGCAAAAGCGAAAAGGGAAAATAACTAGAAAAATAAACATTAAACATGAATTTATTGAATGAAAATATCATTGTATTTATGAGCCAACAATGTCATCACTCCTCCTTTTGGCACGGGAGGAGGGTTTTTAAACACAATGAACATTACTTTATGGATAATTGTTGGAACATCAACAGCGATCCAATTATTGCAGACCCCTCCAGGGATGACAAAGTTGCCAGAATCTTCCTCTGCATCCTCTTCCACAATAACAACAGCTTCCTCATTTTGACCAGTGTGGATGAATCCACCACTCTTGAACAACCCATGCTTATTGAAAACGCCAGAAGAATACCCTATGCCAGCCCGGGATTTGTTGTCTTCCAGCTTGATCATTTGCCCCAATCCAGCAGTTGTACCATGCTCAATGGCCAACTTAGCATCTTTATAGGACACAAATGAAGAAGTTCCTTTCTTAGTAGGCTCAGCAATAGATAAAGCTTGGAGTGGAGTTCCAACTTCATCCTCAGCGTCTATGTAAGAAAAGGAAGACAAATGGCTAACCAGGAGATCCTTTTCTCCCCCTACCACCACCAGCTTCTTGTTTTTGACAAACTTCAGTTTCTGGTGTAGGGTGGATGTCACGGCGCCTGCCTCGTGAATCCATGGTCTGCCCAATAGACAACTATACGATGGGTGAATATCCATGACCTGGAAATCACTTGGTCCAATCTTGACTGGGAGCTCAACCTCTCCAATCACAGTTTTACGGGACCCATCGAAAGCTTTAACCACTACTCCACTCTGCCTCATGGGAGGCCCCTGATATGACAATTTAGCAAGAGTATACTTTGGCAACACATTCAATGATGACCCAGTGTCCACCAGCACATTGGACATGGCATCATCTTTGCAGCTCATAGAGATGTGTAGTGCCAAATTGTGGTCTCTTCCCTCCTCGGGGAGATCAGCATCACAAAAACTTAAATTGTTACAAGCGGTGATGTTTGCAACAATACTGTCGAATTGTTCGATTGTGATGTCATGATCTACATACGCCACATCCAACACCTTCTGCAGAGCTTCTCGGTATGGTTCTGAATTCATCAACAAAGATAATACAGAGATCTTTGATGGCGTCTGTAGAAGCTGATCTACAACGTTGTACTCACTCCTTTTGATGAGCCTCAGCATCTCATCACAGTCTTCTTTCAAAGTGCCACTCTGGCCAACATAGACATGAGTTTTTACAACAGAGGCAGGTTTAGCGGTAACAAGTGCCGAATTCGGAGCATTTACAGTAGTCCCAACCGGGCGTTCAACATAATCAGCAACATCAGCCCTTCGAACATCAGCTTGGGGTTTCGGCGGAGCCGAGAAAACACGACCACTACGGGTCAGGCCGCTGACGTCGGCAATATTAACAACAGAGGTAGAGGGCAGAGGCACCTCCTTCCCATCCTTCAATGCCACAACATTGTAGCGATACGGAACCGCCTTCTTAGAAGAGTATGGCACAGGGCCAGCTGGTTTAATGATCAAAGAAGGAGAAGCCTTTTGCTTGCTACCATCGTACCTGATGACAACAGGCTCAGGGATACAAAATACTGGAGATATTACATTGACTTCATCATCGCCTTCATCTCAATTCCGATTCTGAAGTATCTCAATGACTCCTTCATCCCAACATTTCTTGAATGTCTTTGCAGACCTAGCGACATCCTCTCTGATTGACAGTGCAAACTCGGCATCTGTCGTGGTCATACTCGTAATCCCTGTACTCACACAGCAGTCTGTGCATCTCGACCAATGATTGTCGAATATGGCTGACATATTTGACTTTGTATTTACCAGGGCAGCCCTGGACCATGTTGACAGAGGATTTCCCATGCTCGGGCAATGGGTTCTTCTTCACGTTAGGACCTACGTCCTCGAAACACAGAATACCACATCTCACAAGGTCTTGAACCTTGGTCTTCAGTGGGTAACAGTTTTCCACGTCATATCCGGGAGCTCCGGAATGATAAACACAGTGTAACTCGGGCTTATACCACCACTGAGGGTTGGTAGGTATAGCCGGTGGGTCTTGTGGAGTAATCAATTTCCTCTCTATCAAAGAGGGATACAATTCGGCATAGGTCATGGGAATAGGATCGAAGGTGACCCTCTTCCTCTCATAGCTTGTACTGGCTTGATTATTATTTCGAGGCTGGTAGGCCTGCTGTTGAGGACGGTGCTTTGTTGTTGATATTACGGATGTTGTTGCTGATTATTGTATTGCTGATTCTCTCTGAAAACAGGTGCTATATGAGCCACCTGATGCTGGTTACCGGCAGGACGCACGGTCTTCCTCCTCACTGAGGGTCTTCTTGGTTTAGCATGGGAGGTCACAACATGTGCCTCACCATCTTTCTTCTTTCCAAACGTCCCATACCGTTTGGCAGAAGAGCCTTCTTCTCTAGTCAGGCGCCCTTCCCTGACTCCTTCTTTCAGACGCATCCCCATATTCCCAATCTCGGTGAAATCAGAAGGAGCGCTGGCAATCATCCGCTCGTAATAAAAAGAACTCAAGGTCTTTAGAAAGATCTTGGTCATTTCTTTCTCCTCCAGCGGGGGCACAATTTATGCTGCTAACTCTCGCCACCTCTGGGCGTACTCTTTAAAAGTTTCTTTGTCCTTCTGGGACATGGGTCTCAATTGATCCCTATCGGGAGCCATATCCACGTTATATTTGTATTGCTTGACGAAGGCCTCGCCAAGGTCGTTGAAGGATCGGATGTTCGCGCTATCCAAGCCCATATACCATCTTAGGGCAGCACCGGATAAACTGTCCTGGAAGTAGTGAATGAGAAGTTGATCATTGTCGGTCTGAGTCGACATCTTCCTGGCATACATGACCAGGTGGCTGAGAGGGCAAGTATTTCCCTTGTACTTTTCAAAATCATGTACCTTGAACTTTACAGGGATGTTGACATTAGGGACCAAGCAGAGTTCAGCAGCAGATTTGCCGAAAAGGTCTTTTCCTCAGAGAGTTTTCAATTCCTTGCAGAGCTCAAGAAATTGATCATTCATAGCATCCATCTTTTCATAGACATCTGGGCCCTCAGACGGCTCAGAATGATAGATGGTGTCGTCTACTCTGGGCATAGTATGCACGATAGGAGGAGGGACGGCGAGGACCGGGCTAGATGCCGACCGAGAAGCAAAGGTGGGTGCAGGACCCTCAAGCATGAAGTTGGGAGGCATTCCCCATGGAAACCCGACTGGCATAGCTGTTGGTGCGAAGTGGGCGCTGGCCGCAGGCACGGTTGATGAGGCAATCTCAGAGACGACTGTCCTCTAGGGAGGAGTTGAAGGTGTCGGAGACGACTGGCTCTGGGCAGCCATGAATGACTCCATCAGGGCAGTCAATCTGGCTATTTCCTCCTTGAGTTCACGATTTTCTTACTCCAAATGATCCATTAGTCTTGATGCATTGGCTCGGGTGTAGTACCGGTGAGTCAGCTTGTCTTCAAAATAAATGAAGAACACAAAGTTAGACCATAGAACAAGAATCCTGGAGCAAAACCTGCTTATGCACATGATGCATGCAATGCATATGATTTAATTTTTATATCAGAGGAACTTTAGAGTTCTATTTGCAAATATTGGAAATATTAAACATTTATCACATATGGAAATATCACATCAATAATATTTGGAAATATTTTTACACCAAAGAAGTACAGTCTTGGTAACCAAAATACAAGAGAAAAGGAAAATGATCATCCTATGGAACCCTAGAAACAATCATCTAAAGCTCTGGACACTGGAAGATAAGCTGCACGAAGCCTCTTCACCTCCCTCTCGTAGGCTGCCTCCATATCTTCCTTCTCTTTGGCAAGTCGATCGTACTTCCTCTTTCAAAACTTGGAAGACTGAGGGAGTAGAGAAGTCAATGCATCATCAAGCTCATCAATAACCTGGTTCTCAAGGAACTCCATCAAAGCATCCTTCTCTCTGATCTGCTGAAGCAACTCCTCTCGTTCACGGATCCAAGCACGCGAACGGTCTTCGTCTCTCAACTCCTCTACTCCTTGGTCAGGGAGGGTTGAAGGCCCAACCACAACCAAAAGTGTAGGTCTTGGATAATCATAGGGCATGAGGTACTCAGAAGCTCTTCTCCTAACCCAAGAGGTATAAGGCTTCAAAGCGATACAGTTCTTCGGACCTAGCTCCTTCCTTCCCTTCCTATGGATCTTGCGCCAAGCGCGGACCATCCTGCCCTTCAAGCCTTGGGGATCTTTACCCTCCTGAAAGAACACACCCTCTAATAGAATGTTATTAGGTTTATCCTTTAGGGGGAACCCAAGCTGACGACGTACCAAAACAGGGTTGTAGTTAATCCCACCACATGTACCAAGAAGAGGCACATTGGAGAATTCACCACAAGAGTCGATAATCTGCACACCATCACATACACGGTTGTACCAAAAGATATCATCATTAGTGAGAGACATAAGTCTCGTGGACCACCGTAGACATCCTTTGTTTTCCTTGAAGGCGACCATCTGTGGAAAGTGCGAAATAAACCACTTGTACAACAGAGGCAAACAGCACACAACGGTGCCACCACCCTTTGCATTCCTCATATGCAAAGAAAATTAAGTGTCACCCAACAGAGTCGGAACGGGATTAAGAGTAGAGAAAATCCTAATAGCGTTCACATCCACAAACTTATCGATGTTGGGGAATAACACTAGTCCATAGATGAGAAGTACAAATATGGCCTCAAAGGCGTCCTCACTCACGGCCTTCCCATACATAGTAGCTTGAGCAATGAGGAACTCAGAAGGGAGACCTTGAATTCCACCTTTGGTAGTCATATGAGCACCAACCAGGGATTCATCTATATGCAACGTATCAGCTATCTCTTGAGAAGTAGGAACACTCTCCAAGCCACTGAACGGCACCTGGTCTAGAATAGGTATACCCACAAGGTAGGCATACTCCTCAAGCGTGGGCAAAAGATGAAAATCCGGAAATGTGAAGCAACGGTACAAGGGATCATAGAACTGCACTAATACACTCATCAAACCTTCGTCCACTTGAGTGGTCAGAGTAGATAGAAGCTTCCCATAATGAGCCTTGAAACCCAAGGGATCTAATACATAGGATTTCAAATTCCTTACCTCTTTCAAGTCGGGTTGTCTGACACTGTACTTTTTTGTATTCCTTCTTTGTCTTTCCACGTCTAAAAATTTGCAAATAGACCTCTTAAGTTCCTTGAAAATTTTCCCATTATTGATGATATGGATGCAAATGGGTGCATGAATGCATGGATGCAACAATCACACTCAAGGATCAAGCAAAGCACACCAAACAAAGGTCATGGGATGGATCATGTCATCCTTAATATCAATCATCCATTTTGGTGGAATATGGTTTACACCTTATCAACACCCAAGTTCCATTGATATTAAGGATACAAGAACGGATCAACCATGAATCAAGGGTTTGTTGCAAGTCACGGGTATGGAGTCTCGGTTAAGAACCACCCAAAGGGAGTGTACTAGAGTTTAAACCTGCCAAACATGTTCTACAAGAGGTTCCCATAGTCATCATCCCATCTTTCGGATATTATCAGATACAAGACTACTCGTATTCCAAAAATATTCTCAAGAGAGACTCTTATGAGTGTAGTATCACGTAACAATCGTATTAAATCTTACACTTGAACGACTTTCGCACTACATCCTAAGAATAGGCCAAGATGGGCTTAGTAAACTAAGGTCCTTGGCTTCTAACGTCTATATTGGAAAGAGTAATGTCTAACCACAACTACTTGTGTGACATTATTGATCCCAACATGACCTCCACCAAGTGAATGGGCTTGCAAGTCAACTTGCTAAGGAATAACTCCACACAAGTCAACAAGACTATGCCATTCTCCTATCCTTAATGCACTCGAGTTCGGGTATAGAACTCATCTCACAAAGATCACTAAGCATGCAAAGAATTAATATTCAAGCAATTCAATCATTACATACAATACAATAATCCCAAATTGCACAAAAATATGTCACAAAATAATATACACAACAATACAACAAATATGAAAAGTAGGCAAAACCCACTAGGGAAATTTCCCCAGCAGAGTCGCCACTTTTCTGTAGCGGGGTATTCGTTACCATTAGAGATATTGACTAAATCCAAGGTAAACCATACAAGTCGAGTCGCCACCGCAATTCTATTTATCCAAAGGAATGGTTAGAAAGCGAACAAAAACCTAAAAGTTTTATGGAATCAAAAACTAGTAAAAATGTCAGAGATCGGGGTAAGGGGGTTGGTTATGCAATGGGAAGGTTTTAAGCACCCAAAACATCCTAGGTACTCCTAGGGAGCCCTTTTCACACTTGTTGTAAGGTTGGTATTTTGTGAAAATTTGTTTGTGCAAACATGATTGAAGAGATGAGAAGAGAATATACAAGTTATTTACATTTTGTGTTTGGATGGATAAACCCATTGCCTACGTACCATCTTAAAAAAATATTAGGATCAAAACCTCGTAGTTCGGGGTAAAAATCTCAAAACAAGTTGGTGAATTGATTGGTCCAAAAGCCTTAAGGTCTTTTGTTATCCAAGGGAGAAAAGTCAACCTAAAACCACAAATCCACCATGTGAGGATAGCTTCAACATGCTAGTGAGGGGTTAACCCTATAATAAGCATGGAAGACTCATTGTCCATCACTAAGGATATAGGTGAGTATTACATCTACCTCAAGGATAACTCAAACCTAATAGCTAAAGGTTATGAAAAAAGTTTTGATTAAGAAAGTGGCCATTGAAACCACAAAGGTATTTGAATGAGTTATATTTACCAATGAAAAGTATTTACAAAATATGGTCAAAGTTGATTTAAAGATTCAATTCAAAATAAGTATTGTGAAAAAAGAAAGTTTGAAAATCAAAAGCATAAGGCTTAGGTTTCTAATGTTGAAAACAAATGTTAAATGTTTGTACAAAAGTTTTGGCTTGGGTTAGAGTGGAGGGATGAAGAAGAATGGCTAAAGTCCTAATCATACAAGGGATGAAGGATAAGAAACAAGACCACAAATGGAGTTCCTCTCTTGAGATCATATTGATGATCCAAGTAGCTCCCATCCTTTGGAATACGCAAGCAAAGTAATTGTAAGCTCAAGCAATCAACAAAATCAAACAAGCTCTTAGAAGATCCCCAATGTCTCTTGTATCTTTCACTTTGGATGAACATGGCAATGGTTCTTCAATTTGGCTCACATAGGATCCCCTAGCACAAAAGCACACACATCAAAAGGTTCTATGAAGTAAATCAAGAATGGACAAGAGTGAGTTTAGAGATTTGGTCCTTCTAATCCATCTTCAACATTAAGGTCCTTTTTACTCCAATTTTGCATAGGGAATGTCCTAGAAACTAAGTCCATTTGTCCATTTCTTTGCATTTGGTCCACAACAATCAAAACAAAACACAAATACAATAATATATACATAATTATGTGCTCAATTGAGCAAAAGGCAAATTGCATTAACATAAACATGTGCTCAAATGAGCAAAGGAAAAAGCAAATGAATAATATGTACAAGAATAGTAAATTGCATAAATGTAAAGAGCAAGAAGTAAATGTTAATGGTTAATGGTTAATGTTAGGGTTAGTGTGCCATAAGGAAAATTTAGCGCTATGTTAAGCAATCGTAATTGGACTTATGTAGAAGTCACAACTATCTGAGGCCGATCAATAATAATGTAGGCAATAACACAAGTTAGAGGTCTTAATTAGTGAATTAAACTCCAACAACTTGCCATGCCAAAAAGAAAATGAGAAATGATCTTGTATTGATTTAGGTTCTTTGCATGATTTAGGAAGCAACCTATCCTTAATGCAAAGCCATTCACTTGATCCATGATCAAGATGAATTAGATTTGAATCAAGGAAGATTAAACCTCCATGTATCAATGCTAACCACCAATCTTTAACTCATTGATCAAAAGAGAGAAGAAGAAGATGAAGAATTAAAGTGCATTAATGGAAATGGTATGTACTAATCAACAAGTATTGACCAAAGATAGAGAAGATCAAGGTCAAACAATAGAAAACAGAAGCAAAATGAAAATTAGAAGTCAAGGAACAAATAAAATATTTTTGGAATTTTTTAATATTAAAATAAAACTTGAATTAAAATAATAAAGAAAGGTCAAACTTCAAACTCACTTCAAATCAACTTTGAAAAGTCCAAGTGAATTATCCCAAGTTCAACAAGGTCAAACAAAGTTTGACAAAAAATTTCAGCATTTTTAGAAGTTAGAAACTATTTTAAATCAATTTAAAATGCATAAAAATAACCTAATTGAACTAAAATCTCAAATAAATCTCAAATCAATTAATAAATTGATGAGAATATTTTTCATAGATCTATCATCATTCAAGGAGGTTAGAAAAATATTTTTGTATTTTTTGGATATCAAAAACTATTTTAAAAGAATTAAAAATAACCAGAAAAGAGAAAATTACCAAAAAATATCAAATGATGAAATAAAAAATATTAAAAATCATTTTTAGAAAGTGGAAACTAAAAGGAGAAGAATGAAATTGGTCCCATAATTTTTAGACCAATAATGAGAGAGATATGAATTTTTAAAGTGAAATGGAATTAAATTAATAAAATGAAAATAAAAACAGAAAATAGAAATAAGGAAAAAGCGTGAGCCGTCTGATGGTGATTCATTAATTGACGTGGATCATCACACGGCTAAGGAGCGCGTGTTCACCCTACACGTTGGTCAAACGTGACACACCAAGCCATTAAATAAGTCATAACAATGGACGTGTATGATTGAATCTGGAAATAGAGATGGACGCTCCTGATCTGATCTGGAGACCAGACGGTGGGCAGCGCCACAGTCTTCTCCGGCCAACTTTCGGCCATGTCCAAAGTTGCAGAAATAAAAATGGTAACCAAATGGCACGATCCAAGCATCAATCGAGAGCTGGGGTGATGTACATCACCCCTGTACCACTCAATTCCATTCTAGATCTCTATATTGAGAGAAATCAGAAGTAGAAATGTTGTGGTGTTCATATGAACTTCATGATTTTAAAAAATTAAAAGCATAGTAATGTTGCCTCTATGCAGAGGACTTCAGATCACACAACAATAATGAAAATAGAGCACTATACAAGCTGATTCGAAGCAAATAACAGTTGAAGTAAACCTTTGATTTGCAAGGCTTTGAGTCACAATCCTTGGATGCTTTTGCTTACAGTTGACACTATGGATCAAGAAGAGAAGGTTTAGGAACTTTGAGATTTGAAAATTGATCAATGAAATCAAAATTCAGATCTGAAAAATTTGAAGAAAAAAATGAATTAGTTCCTTTAGTGATGGCTGGGATTTCAGTTTAGCAGCAATTGGGGCGCCTTAAGGTTGAAGAAATGAAGAGCATTGGCCTTGTATTTATAGGAGAAGCCAGCTGAAATGCATGATCCAAAGTTTGCATGAATGGAAAGGGCCTTCATGCATGGGCCTGTACAGGCGCATGGAGGGCCCAATTCCACCTGGAATTGAAAGCTAATGCATGATGAAAGCAAAATGGACGTGCAAATTGGACTGTATTAGCTCATGCAAGGCAAATGAAATGATTTTCAAAAAATGCACTATAACATTCAAGTCTTCGAAAATGCCATGTTAAAAATAGGAACACCACCTCATGAGTAATGGTTGGAAAGCTTATTGCATAAGGATCATTTGTTATGTTGATCAAAACTCCATTTGGGCCTTGGAAATTGATGAAAATTGGACATGAAGTGTAGGGTGCAAAACATGCATATGTGAGATTTTCAAAATTGGCCAAACTTCAAGCCCTTCTGTCTCAATAATGCAAGCTCCAAATGATAAAATATTCAACATTAAATTTGTAGATCGTTTCAAGGCAATCAATTTGGACTTAAATTTTGCATCATTAGGATATTTGATGAAGAAGTTATGGGCACTTGAAGTTGGACTTTTTCACATTTCAATGCATTTGGTCCAAAGTGACCTATAATGTTTTGCATTATCACATGTGTTTATTTTGAGATTTTTAAATTTTGATCAACATAACATTTGAATTAGACATCTTAAGATTTCCAATGCATTTGATCGCACCTAAAAATCATGAAAAATGAAGGCGTTATGTCCTTGGGAAGTTGACCCAAAATTAGGGTTTCAGTCAAAATGACCTATAATGTCTTGGAATGGATGATGACCTTAAAATATTCAAATTAATTTTTTATGAACATGAAAGTTATTCATATAGTCCTTAAGAACATTTTTTCTCTTGGGGTCATCTCCATTTGACAAACACATAAAAAGTTAGGTCTCAGTGTATTTCAAAATAGTCAGATGAACCGACTGATCAACTTCTCAAGTCCAAACATCATATCTTGATGAATTGATGATTGAGGATCCTCAAATAAGTTCAAATATGCATGAAATTATGAATTAAAGAACTTCCCTTGATTGTATTTGACCATGGGTTGAGGTTGCTTCATGAGCAATGCACAATTGATGAACAAATGAATTAGGGTTTCCTTGGGAAACAAACCTCAAGCCCTTTTGATTTGCTTTGATAAAAATGTTGAATTGAGATACTTGGGAGGCATATTTGATGGATGAGAGCTTTGGTAACCATTGCCATGCTTGCTTTCATCTTCAATTGGCCATATCAATACACATAGGGTCTCCTAGAAGCTTTAGACCTTGTGACTGCTCAAGCTACAAACAAGAGATGTTAGTGACATATTTTTATGCTTTTGGTTAGTAAAATAAAATGAGAAAAGCAATAATATACAATTCAAGTATGCTTGGTGATCTCAAACCAACTCTCAAGAGATCCCATCCCAAAGGTAAGGAGCCAAGATGCTTATGATCCTTAAGGCAATGTAAATGCAATGTTATGATGCCATGAGAGATCTTAGGGTCAAAATTAGGGTCTTACACCTTTGAAGCCATATTTGTACTTCTCATCTATGGGCTAGTGTTATTCCCTAACATCGACAATTTTGTGGATGTGAACGCTATTAGGACTTTCTCTTCTCTTAATCTTGTTCCGACTCTGTTGGGTGACACTTATTTCTCTTTGCATATGAGGAATGCAAAGGGTGGTGGTACCATTGTGTGGTGTTTGCCTCTGTTGTACAAGTGGTTTATTTCACACTTGCCACAGACGCTTTCCTTCAAGGAGAACAAAGGATGTCTACGGTGGTCTACGAGACTTATGTCTCTCACTAATGATGATATCTTTTGGTATAACCATGTGTATGATGGTGCACAAATTATTGATTCTTGTGGTGAATTCTCCAATGTGCCTCTTCTGGGTACATGTGGTGGAATTAACTACAACCCTATTTTGCCTCGCCGTCATCTTGGGTTCCCCTTAAAGGATAAACCTAACAACATTCTGTTGGAAGGTGTGTTCTTTCAAGAGGGTAAAGATCCCCAGAACTTGAAGGGCAGGATGGTCCGCGCTTGGCACAAGATTCATAGGAAGGGAAGGAAAGAGCTTGGTCTGAAGAATTGTATTGCTTTGGAACCCTATACCTCGTGGGTGAGGAAGAGAGCTTCTGAGTACCGCATGCCCTATGATTATCCGAGACCTGCACCTATGGTTATGGTTGGGCCTTCAACCCTCCATAACCAAGGAGTGGAGGAGTTGAGAGATGAAGACTGTTCGCATGCTTGGGTCCGTGAGCGAGAGGAGCTACTTCAGCAACTCAGAGATAAAGATGTTGTGATAGAATTTTTGGAGCATCAGATTATTGATGAGCCAGATGATGTGGTGACTTCTCTTCTTCCTCAGTCATCCAAGTTTTGGAAGAGGAAGTATGATCGGCTCGCCAAGGAGAAGGTGGATATGGAGGTAGCCTATGAGATAGAGGTGAAGAGGCTTCGTGCAGCTTATCTTCCAGTCTCGAGAGCTTTGGACGATTGTTTCTAGGGTTCCATAGGATGTTTATTTTCCTTCTCTCTTATATTGTATTTGGTTACCAAGACTGTACTTCTTTGGTGTAAAAGTTTTTCCAAATATTATTGATATGAGCATTTCCATATATGTCTAAAATGATTAATATTTCCAAATATTTGCAAGTAGATCTCTATAAAGTTCCTTTGATAATAAAAAATAAATCATATGCACAGACATTGCATGCATCATATGCATAAGCAGGTTTTGTTCAGGGCTTCTTGATTAGTGGTCTAACTCTTTGTTCTTCATTTATTTTAAAGACAAGATGACGCACCGGTATAACACCAGGGCCAATCTACCAAAGCTGATGGATCATCTTGAACAAGAGAACCGTGAATTGAAGGAAGAAGTAGCTAGATTGTCTGCCATGATGGAGTCAGTGTTGGCTGCTCAGAGTCAGTCTTCTCCAACATCTGCAAATCCTCCCGCGAGGACGGTCATCTCAGAGGTAGCTTCCTCTACCGTGCCTGCCGCCACTGCTCATTGTTGAAAAGTATATTTTCGGCAAATATTTTAATATCGTATCCGCAGAGATTGGTTGTTATTACCGCCATTCTATAATCCAAATTGTTGTAAGTTTAGAATGTAACCAAATTGTCTTGTTTGAAAAGTTATCTTTTGAGTAAAGTATTCTAAAACAGTAAAATGGTTTTAATCAAGTGTAAAAGGCTTGGCAAGATTGGAGTTCACTATTCCTATTGCTTATGATTCTTTATGACAACTATATAGATTTAAGATTATTGATGATGTTCAAGTATCCTCTCAATATCATTTATGTCTAAATGATATCGTGATAATCACTATATTAATCCTTAGACGATCTTTCCACCTAACTATTAATAAAGCAATCTTTAATGGTTGATACAAAAGAAGAGCAGTGAATAAATCTATCTCTACAACTTATTCACTACTTGAAAACATATTTTCTGTCAAGGCTTAAATAATCTCTTTCAACAACTACTCAAATCTAATATTCAACTTAGGGAAAAAAATATCATTCAATACATCAACAATCTTTTATCATATATAAGAGTCAAATGAAATACATAAACAAATAGGAATAGTTACTACCTCCAATCTTGACAAAATGGGGCTTAGCTCCTCATCATCATCTTTGGAAAGCACAAGGAAATGAAGAAATAAACTCTGTTTTTTTCTCTTACAAAATATCAAGCTATCAATGAATGTGTCTATGAATCTATGAATGAATGAATAATTTCCATTCTGATTTTCTAAAAAGGGTTGACATTTCCTAAATCGATTATTTTCATCTAAAGCTGAAAAGCCCCCCTAAGACAGACACCAAAATGGCAAAACACAGTTGGCCTTGAAAACAACACACTTGGCCAAAACAACTTGCTGGATTCGCAAGCTTCGCGGCGTGAAGGGAGTTCACGGTGCGAACTGAAGCTACTTCAGCTTCCTTGCCTTGCAAGCTTCACCCAAATAGTCTTCCAAGTGATATTCTTCAAAATTAGGCCTCCAAATTGCATTCAACACTTCTTCCAAATTATGATTATGCATTCCAAAGCTCTCTTGTCCAAAAATTCTACAAAACTAACAAATATGTAAAATAACTACTCAAAACAACATAAATAAAACCTAATTGCATTTATACAAAATAGTGAGAATAAAAGTGTGTAATTACATCAAAACTTGGTAAAAGGGACAAATAAAATTGTATAAAATGTAGTACTAATTGGTCCCTAACAACTCTCCCCAACTTAGCATTTTGTTTGTCCCTAAACAAAAGTTTCCACCATCACAACCAAAGCAATGACACAAAAGATTGAAACAAGGATTAACCAAGGACATTCAAATGGTTCAAAAGTGTTTATCACTTTCTCAATCCACCTATCTCAATTCTAGACAAAACATGAACAAGAGCAATGGTTGGGTGCAAAAATCATTCCAAGGAATTCAAAGCCATATATGTCAAAATTGAATCAAACTTACACACACATCATAGTAATGATGAATAGCATGAAGGGTTACTTTCACTCATCCAAGCAATTAAATCAACAGCAACTCAAATCATGCGGTCATCAAAGCAAATACCAAATCATGTGAAAAATGAGAATCAAGAGGTCTTTCAAGGGTTGTAATGTGGCTTGGGTTACAAGAAAGGATATGATTAAGAGAATTTAACAAAAATGCCTATCTTAAGGTAGCATTCCCAAACATTCAACTCTACACAATTTCCATTTCTTTGATACCCGTCTTTTTCCTTTTTTCTTTTTCTTTTCACATCCACACAACCATGAGCCTTTTCTTTGTTTTTTCTTTCTTTTCTTTTTCTTTGCTCTATGGTTTCAAGGGTGATTTCTTTTTCTTGTTTCTTTTCATACTTTCACCCTTTCATAAAAACTCACTTCTTCAAGTTTCTAATCAACTCTTTTTTCTTTACTCTCCCCAACTTTAGATTCCAATACCAAATTTATTCAATAATGCTCCCTACTTAGACATAAGCAAAAATCAAAATTTGCAAACAACTCGGTTTGAGGGTTCAATTGACACGAAAGAAATTAGGATTCATTTATTCACAAAATTTTCAATTGATTTTACAATTATCAATCAAATGAATCCTAAAATAAGCTCAAAGGGGGTTAACTAAGGATCACTCCTCACAAGGTTAGTTGATTCAAACTTTTTGGTCACGTGGTTTTTCTCATACAAACAATGCCTCTATCATTTTCAAAATTTTCACACAAAAATAGATTGATGCATGATTTAGCATGATAAGAATGAGTTGAAATAATGCTCGGTTTCCCGCATTTTAGTGTACAATGGAAAGCTTCCTCACAATTGGTTAAGTCCTATTTTGATTCAAAAATGACATATATTTCAATGAATTTATGATATGGAATTTGCACACACCATCAAACTACTCATGTTAAGTCTAGAGAGCGATAAAGTGTACCTTAAAATGCCGACACTAATTCTTATCATCACCACTCGAAGTGTCCTATGCTTCTTTCTTTGCGAACATTTCTTGGTTGCTTTAAGCTTGACTTAAGAATAAGAACAATTAAACACAAAATGTTGGTAAACCAAATTGATTGTAACACACTTAAATCTCAAAGAGTATTCATGCAATTATCAAAACAACTAACAAACCAAAGTTTTGGTGAACTAGAGCCACCCAAAAGTACAATCAAAATTTTACAAAAGCAAAAATAATACAAAGAAAACTCAAAATAAAAACAAACTCCTCAAATTCACAAACTCTTCAATCTTCCTCCTCTTGGCCACCACCAACAGATCCAAGGACGTCCTCCATCTCATCGCCATGGTTTGCACCACCTCCTGCACCCCCCATAAAAGTTGGTCTGCCCTCAGGCCAATTAGCATAAGCAACATATTCCACCTGAGAAGGAAATGTGCGGGCTTCGGGTGAAAGGAACGTGTTCTGAAATTGTTGTTGCATAGCATCAAAGATAAATGATTGAGACCTCCTGGATGCCTCAAAGCTCTCACAGCAATAATTGGCAAACGCCATCTAGTCGAAGACTAGAGTAGTGCGGGCTCGGGGTCTAGAGGACGAAGTCCCAGCTCCTTCGGCTTTGTTCATCTGGCTTTGGCAGAACCTATTCAGATAAGCATCATTAATCACACTAGTGATAGAGAAATGTACTTCATCTGGAATGACAACATTCGCCCGTCGGCAAAGTCCCATAATCAGCCCCGGGTATGCAAGCACACCTGCTTTACCACCAAATTTTGTTTTGCTTATAGCCATCTTACGCATTTCCCCCGCTATGATTGATGCTACATCCACAGATTTTCCGATCATGATGTAATATAGCAAACACCCTACATCCAAAGGGATCGTGGTGTTGTGGCTCCTTGGCCGGATATTGTTCAACAACAACACCAGAAATGCCCTTGCTTCCAGATTCAGATTTTCTCTTTTCCATGACTTTGGAAGTCCTTGATCATTTAGGTTAAATGTCTTTCCTGCAAGGCACAAGATAGCACTCACTGCTGGAAGATCCCAAACGTTGGCCAATTCCTGGGTACGATACTCGCACCGCTCATTCTCTCCCAAGGTGAGAGGGTTACCAAGATATGTGTTAATTTCATCTCTGCCAAAAGAAATAATCCTGCCTCTCACTCTTGTTTGGTAATTGAAAGCTACTCCCTCTTCAAGATGCATAACATTAGCATAAAACTCTCGTACAATATCATAATTGATTGCCGACTCTGGTTCACAAAGTTTGGTCCACCTTCTTCTCTCAAAATTTGATACCAAATTCCGATAAGTCCCACCCGGTGATAAACGGATGAATCTTTCCGGTTGGATGGTTCTTTTGATTAAGTTTTCAAATTGTTCTTCATGTTCGTCACTTATGAACCGTCTCAATGAACGAGAAGGATCGGAAGCCGTGGTTTTGGTTCTCTTAGACATCTGCAATAAACATCAGAACAACCACACAACAAAACATGAGGGGAGTTAGCAATCAATCAGCATAAAACATGAGACTGGAATTTTCCAATTCGCGGCGCGAACCCTGCAAACCAGGAAAATTCCAGGAGCCTTCTATGCTTCCTAAGTTTTTTCACTTCCAACAGTCATAATCACAATCCCTATCCTAATCCTAATCTGAATCTACTTTAGACATGCAAGGTTGTTTCACATAACACATTCCAATCTTAGCGAAACCCTACTCTTACCTAAGTGAGAACCCTAAAGGAATGGAGATAGAAGATGTAAAGAACAACATACCTTGTTGAAGAGCACTTGATTCTTTGTTAACAGTTGGGATTTGGGAAATGGAGAAGGAAATTTTTAGTTTTGGAAGTTTTTGGAAGTGGGAGTGAAAAAGGGTTTCTGTTTTGAAAATAAAAGAGTGAACAGAAAAATAACCTAATAGAACTTAAGTGGTTCTGCCACGCTCCGTTCGCTTGGTGAACTTTGTTCGCGGCGCGAACTGAAGCCTTCCATTCAGTTCGCGGGGCGAAAGATGATCGCGGGGCGAACTGAAGGAATTTCTGAAAAAATTATTTTTCAGTGGACAGAACCCAAGTTTCACAAAAATTAACACAACAGAATATCATAACAGCAGAATTGAGAAAATATAAAATGCAGACTTACAATGTTGGGTTGCCTCCCAACAAGCGCTTTATTTAACGTCATTTAGAGCTCGACGGTTCAATGATTAGCCCGGTCCGGATAGAGAAATGACACACATATCCCGATTCACGTCGCCACTATGGTAGACTTTGAGTCTTTGGCCATTAACAGTCCAGCTCTCTTGTGACTTTGGATCCTCGATCATAATGGCCCCATAGTTGCGCACCTCTTTGACAATAAACGGTCCTGACCACTTTGACTTCAGCTTACCATGGAATAACTTCAACCTTGAGTTGAAAAGCAATACCATTTGTCCAACATGAAACTCTTTATGGCGGACCTTTCCATCATGGTATGCCTTTACCTTTTCCTTGTAAAGTTTATTCGAATGGTAAGCATTGTTCCTTGATTCCTCCAATTCATGGAGTTTTCCTTTTCTTCTTTCTCCAGCTAAAGTGGAGTCGAAGTTCAAGAATTTGAAAGCCCATAATGCCCTATGCTCCATTTCCACTGGAAGATGACAAGTCTTCCCATACACCATTTGAAACGGAGTTAGCCCAATAGGTGCTTTGTAGGCGGTACGATACGCCCACAAAGCTTCATCCAGTTTTAAAGACCAATCTTTTCTTGAATTCTAGACTGTTTTCTCACGGATCCGCTTGACTTCCTGGTTAGAAACCTCCGCTTGACCATTCGCTTGTGGGTGGTAGGGAGTGGTCACCTTGTGCTTTACACCATAATGTTGCAAAACTTTTTCTAAAGGTGTATTGCAAAAGTGTGATCCTCCATCACTTATCAACATCCTAAGCACACCAAAACGTGAGAATATGTTTTTCTTAAAAAATTTAATCACTATTTTGGCATCGGCCTTAGGTGAAGCAATTGCTTCCACCCACTTCGAAACATAGTCAACGGCCAATAGTATATATTCATTTGAGAAGGAAGAGGGAAATGGGCCAACGAAATCAATACCCCAACAATCAAAAACTTCTACTTCTAGCATGTTGGTTAGAGGCATTTCATCCCGTTTGCCTATTCCTCCACTCCGTTGGCATGTATCACAACTCTTCGTGTGTTCATATGCATCTTTAAATAAAGATGGCCAATAAAATCCCGATTGGAGCACCTTAGTGGCTGTTCTCAACCCACTATAGTGACCTCCATACGGAGAGTTGTGACAATGCCAAAGGATGCCTCTTGACTCCTCAATTGTTACACACCTTCTCAAAATATTATCTACACCCACTTTAAACAGATAAGGATCATCCCAAACATAATATTTTGCATCTGCTAAGAATTTCCTTCTTTGATTACAAGTGAGGTCTTCCGGTGTTAAACCGGTTGCCTTGTAATTTGCAAAGTCGGCAAACCAAGGCCTCACTTGAATCGCATACAGTTTTTCATCCGGAAATTCTTCTCGTAATTCCTCTTCTTTGTTGGTGATGTCTACATTGACCAAACGAGACAAATGATCCGCAACCAAATTTTCGGAACCTTTTTTATCCCAGATTTCCAAATCAAACTCTTGCAGTAAGAGAATCCAACGAATTAGTCTTTGTTTAGAATCTGGTTTGGTTAGTAAATATTTAATCGCCGAGTGGTCAGTGTAGACTACAACTTTTGACCCGATCAAGTAAGCTCTAAACTTTTCCAATGCGTACACTATAGCTAGTAACTCTTTTTCACTTGTCGCATAATTGACTTGTGCCTCATTTAAGACTTTACTAGCATAGTGGATAGCATGAAAAACTTTATCTCTTCTTTGACCCAACACTGCACTAACCGCATAATCGCTTGCGTCACACATAAGTTCAAAATCAAGTTTCCAGTTTGGTGCAACGATTATGGGTGCGGTGACTAGCTTTTCTTTCAAATCAAGGAAAGCTTTTAGACATGACTCATCGAAAAGAAAGTGCGTACCTTTGTTAAGCAAGTTACTCAATGGCTTTGCTATCTTTGAAAAATATTTGATGAATCTCCGGTAGAAACCGGCATGTCCGAGAAAGCTCCTTATACCTTTTATATTTGTTGGAGGTGGTAGTTTCTCAATGACTTCCACCTTAGCTTTGTCAACTTCTAATCCTCCGGAGGAGATCTTGTGCCCGAGTACAACACCTTCGGTGACCATAAAGTTGCATTTTTCCCAATTGAGCACTAAGTTGGTCTCCACGCATCTTCCCAAAACCACATCAAGATGTTTTAAGCACAAATCAAAAGATGATCCATAGACGGAGAAATCATCCATGAACACCTCAATGCATTCTTCTATTAAGTCCGAGAATGTCGCTTGCATACACCGTTGAAATGTTACCGGTGCATTACATAACCCAAAAGGCATTCTTCGGTAAGCAAAGATACCAAAAGGACATGTAAAAGCTGTCTTCTCATGATCCGCCGGATTGACCGAAATTTGGTTGTACCCCGAATATCCGTCTAGGAAACAATAGAAATTTTTGCCGGCTAACCTTTCCAACATTTGGTCCATGAAGGGTAGTGGGAAATGACCTTTCCTTGTAGCTTGGTTTAGCCTTCTATAGTCAATACACATCCTCCACCCGGTTACCGTTCTTGTTGGAATCAACTCATTTTTATCCTTTTTGATAACCGTCATGCCACCTTTTTTGGGAACTACTTGCACCGGACTCACCCATTCACTATCGGAGATAGGATAAATCATTCCGGCTTCCAAGAGTTTGACAACTTCTTTCCGAACTACTTCTTTCATTGATGGATTTAGACGCCTTTGGGGTTGTGCAATGGGTTTGAAATTTTCTTCCATCATGATCTTATGCATACAATAGGCCGTACTAATACCCTTCAAGTCGGATAACACCCACCCTATTGCACCCTCATTCTTTTTTAGCACTTGTATCAATTTGTATTCCTCTTTTATGGACAAGGTATTGCTAATTATCACCAGTTTAGTACACTTGTCACCAAGGAACACATACTTCAAGTGTGAAGGTAGCATTTTCAACTCTAGTTTTGGTTCTTCCATTTTCTTTGTCACATCCAAGTCTTCATTTGTTTCTTCATGATAAGCAAGCTCCCTGCAAGACTCTAATTCATGCAACATTGCTTCAATCTCTTTTTCTTCATTTTCGGTCAACACATTGTAGGCTCCGATAAGAGATCTTTCTAGAGGATTAGAAATATGAACTTGATTTGCGACCTCCACTACTTCCTCTTCGGTTGCATCGATTCGGAAAGAATCATGCTTGTCATTTGGATGCTTCATGGCTTCAAAAAGATTGAAGGTCACCTCTTCATCTTGCACTCTCACTTTCATCAATCCATTATCAATATCAATCATCATCCGGGCTGTTTTCATGAATGGTCTTCCAAGAATGAGAGGAACATCGCGATCCTCATCCATCTCCACTATCACGAAATCCACCGGAAACAAGAATTTGTCTACCTTCACTAGCATGTCTTGAGCAACTCCATATGGTGAAGTGGTAGATTTGTCGGCTAGTTGTAAAGTCATCCTTGTAGATTTGATTTCAACATTTCCCAATCTTTTAACAATGGATAGGGGGATTAAATTGATGCTAGATCCCAAGTCAATCAAACCATTACCAATTTAGGTGCCTCCAATGGTTACCGGTAAAATGACTCGGCCCGGGTCGGATTCCTTCCTTGGAAGAGTCTTTTGAATGATGGCACTACAACATGCATCGAGCAAGATGGTTTCGTCTTCCACATGTCTCCTTTTCTTTGTAAGAATATCCTTCATGAACTTTGCATATCGTGGCATTTGCTCTAATGCATCGGCAAATGGAATATTAATTTGAAGTTGTTTGAATATGTCCACGAACCGTGCATAATGTCTAGCATTGTCCTTCTTCGATGGTGCATGCGGATAAGGTAGATGTTGGGTTAGAATGACGCTCATACCTTTCTCTCCTTTCTTCTTCTTTCTTGGTTCGGCCTCCTTTTTCCCTTCCACTTCAATCTGCTGCTCTGTTGGCAATTCCTGCTCTTTTCGCGGCGCGAAGATGGATTGCGGCGCGAACTGAGCAGTTTCTGCCACTTTCTCCTTTTCACCATCCACACCCTTATTTTCCAGCACAGCATCCATATTATTCTCTACTGTAATTTCCTCACTTTTTTCATTGGTCAACTCTTTACCGCTCCTCGTGACAATTGCTTTACAATGCTCCTTTGGATTGTTTTGAGTGTTAACGGAAAAGGAAGATCCTGCATTTTATTCCGACAATTGCTTCGCAAGTTGGCCTACTTGATTTTCCAGATTCTTAATTGCTGCCTCGTTACTCTTCTGATTTGCCATGGAAGCTTGCATGAATTGTTGAAGAGTGTCCTCTAGCTTTGAATTTCCTCCTTGCGATTGTTGTCCTTGAGAGTTTGGGTGTTGATAAGGACTTTGTTGCTGAAAATTTTGATTGTTGAACCTTGATGGTTGATAACCTTGATTGTTTCTTGGTTGATAACCTTGATTGTTAGGAGGTTGTCTTTGATAGCCTTGATTTTGATTGTTCACATAACTCACTTCTTCAAGTGGAGGGCAAAAACCGGTTGGATGATTTCCTTGACATAATTCGCAACATGCTACTTGATGGCGAACTTGAGACCCTTAGATTTCCTTCATTTGTTGTGGAAGCTTGGCCAATTGTTGAGTAAGCAATTCCACTTGTTGAGAAAGTAGCTTGTTTTGAGAAAGGATCGCATCATTGGTATTTAACTCAAGAACTCCCGGTTTACGTTGTGAAGGACTACGGTCATGTTGACTTTGACGATCATTGAGTGCCATCCAGTCAATAATGACTTTAGCTTCTTCCGTATTCTTTGACATAAGAGAGCCACCCGCGGTAGCATCCAAGAGTGTCTTGTGAGTTGATTGGAGCCCATTTAGAAAAATATGGATTTGAGTGAGCTCATCAAAACCATGACCCTTGCATTTTCTCAACATTGACTTGAATCTTTCCCAAGCCTCATTTAGAGACTCGTTGCTTCCTTGAGTGAATACCGCAATAGCCGTTTTGGCTTCCATGAATCGGGATTGAGGGAAATATCTTTCTAAGAACTTTTTTTCTAGCAAATTCCAATCCGTCATCACTCTTGGTGCTTGATCAAGGTACCACTCTTTTGTCTTTCCCACTAAAGAGTGTGGGAACATCCTCTTGAATAGTGCCTCTTCACCCGTTTCATCAATTCCCATAGAACCCGCAATCTCATAGAATTTGATGAGATGGGTATACGGATCTTCATGGTCCATTCCGGTGAATGGATTTTCATAGAGAAGTTGGAGGATTCCGGTCTTCATCTCCGTATTCCTTCCTCCACGAGCAAATTGAGCATTTCTTCTTGGACTATTAGCGGATATTTCGGTACGATTGTCATCCGCCATGTTTCCGTCACAAGCCTCTACAACCACTTCTTCGATTTGAACAAGTGTGGAAGTAGATGCTTCTTCTCTCAGGTTCCTCTCTTCGGCTAGTTTCCTTCTTCTTCGTGTTTTGCTATTGAGCTTCCGAAGTGTTCTTTCAATTTCGGGGTCGAATTAAAATTGCTCCTCGGTAGCTTTTCCCCGCATGCACTAGAGTCTACAAAACTAACAAACCAAGTGAAACACAAGAGTGATAGTAATAAAAGTAACAAAACTTAAAACAATGAATTATTGCAATGCTTGTAATATCGAACACCAATCCCCGGCAACGGCGCCAATTTGTTGAAAAGTATATTTTCGGCAAATATTTTAATATCGTATCCACAGAGATTGGTTGTTATTACCGCCGTTCTATAATCCAAATTGTTGTAAGTTTAGAATGTAACCAAATTGTCTTGTTTGAAAAGTTATCTTTTGAGTAAAGTATTCTAAATAAGTAAAATGGTTTTAATCAAGTGTAAAAGGCTTGGCAAGATTGGAGTTCACTATTCCTATTGCTTATGATTCTTTATGACAACTATATAGATTTCAGATTATTGATGATGTTCAAGTATCCTCTCAATATCATTTATGTCTAAATGATATAGTGATAATCACTATATTAATCCTCAGACGATCTCTCCACCTAACTATTAATATATCAATCTTTAATGGTTGATACAAAAGAAGAGCAGTGAATAAATCTATCTCTACAACTTATTCACTACTTGAAAACATATTTTCTGTCAAGACTTAAATAATCTCTTTCAACAACTACTCAAATCTAATATTCAACTTAGGGCAAAAATATCATTCAATACATCAAGAATCTTTTATCATATATAAGAGTAAAATGAAAGACATAAACAAATAGGAATAGTTACTACTTCTAATCTTGACAAAATGGGGTTTAGCTCCTCATCATCGTCTTTGGAAAGCACAAGGCAATGAAGAAATAAACTCTTTTTTTTTCTCTTACAAAATATCAAGCTATCAATGAATGTGTTTATGAATCTATGAATGAATGAATAATTTCCATTCTGATTTTCTAAAAAGGGTTGACATTTCCTAAAATGATCATTTTCATCTAAAGCTGAAAAGTCCCCCTAAGACAGACACCAAAATGGCAAAACACAGCTGGCCTTAAAAACAGCACACTTGGCCAAAACAGCTTGCTGGATTTGCAAGCTTCGCAGCGCGAAGGGAGTTCGCGGCGCGAACTGAAGCTACTTCAGCTTCCTTGCCTTGCAAGCTTCACCCAAATAGTCTTCCAAGTGATATTCTTCAAAATTTGGCCTCCAAATTGCATTCAACACTTCTTCCAAATTATGATTATGCATTCCAAAGCTCTCTTGTCCAAAAATTCTACAAAACTAACAAATATGTGAAATAACTACTCAAAATAACATAAATAAAACCTAAATGCATTTATACAAGATAGTGAGAATAAAAGTGTGTAATTACATCAAAACTTGGTAAAAGGGACCAATAAAATTATATAAAATGTAGTACTAATTGGTCCCTAACACTCATTTCGCGCCGACTATGCCAGCCGGGTTTCCCTGGGGGATGCCCGCGAACTTTGTGCCTGAGGGTATTGCTCCGACCTTTGCTTCTCTGCCGGCATCTAGCCCGGTCCTTGCTGTGCCACCTCCTGTTGTGCACACATTACCGAGAGTCGAAGACACCATTTATCACTCTGAGCCATTTGAGGGCCCAAATATTTATGAGAAAATGGACGCCATGAATGACCAATTCCTTGAGATGCGTAAGGAACTGAAGACTCTAAGAGGGAAGTACCTCTTCGGTAAATCTGCTGCTGAGTCGTGCCTCGTGCCCAATGTCAAAATCCCTATCAAGTTCAAAGTACCTAACTTTAAAAAATACAAGGGAAACACTTGCCCTCTCATCCATCTTGTGATGTACGCACGCAAGATGTCAACTCAGACCAAGAATGATCAACTCCTCATCCATTATTTCCAGGACAGCATGTGCGGTGCCGCACTCAGATGGTATATGGGTCTGGATAGTGTGAACATCCGCTCCTTCAACGACCTTGGCGAAGCCTTCCTCAAGCAGTACAAGTACAATGTTAATATGGCTCCCGATAGGGACCAGCTGAGGGCTATGTCCCAGAAGGAAAAGGAAACGTTCAAGGAGTACGCCCAGAGTTGGCGTGAGTTGGCCGCACAGATTGTGCCCCCAATCGAAGAGAAGGAAATGACCAAGATCTTTTTGAAGACCTTGAGTTCATTTTATTACGAGAGAATGATTGCTAGTGCTCCCTTGGACTTCACCGAAATGGTGAACATGGGGATGAGGCTAGAGGAAGGAGTCCAGGAAGGACGTCTATCCAGGGATGAAGGCTCTTCTGTAAAGCGGTATGGGGGCTTTGCAAAGAAGAAAGAGGGAGAGGCACATGCTGTGTCTTCCCATGTCAAGAGAAAACCCTCTGAGAAGAGGAAGATTGTTCGCCCTTCCAGTAACCAGCACCAGGTGGCTCATATAACACCTTCCTTCAGGGAAGCTCAACATTATCAACATCGACAACAACAACATCAACAACAACAACATCAACAATATCAACAACAACATCATCGTCCGTAACAGTAGGCCTACCAGCCTCGAAACAACAACAATACCAGCACCAGCTACGATAGGAAGAGGGTCACTTTTGATCCAATCCCAATGACCTATGCTTAACTCTATCCATCTCTGATAGATAGAAAGCTGATTACTCCACGCGATCCACCCGATGTACCAACCAACCCTCAATGGTGGTACAAGCTTGAGCTACACTGTGTATATCAATCCGGTGCTCCCGGACATGATATGGAGAATTGTTATCCCCTGAAGACCAAGGTGCAAGACCTTATTAGAAGTGGGATCTTATTTTTCGAGGACGTAGGTCCCAATGTTAAGAAGACCCCATTGCCCGAGCATGGGAAAACTACTATGAATATGGTCCAGGGTTGCCCTTGCAAGTACAAAGTCCTGTATGTCAGTCACATTAGGCAATCATTGGTCGAGATGCACATACTGTTATGTGGATACGATCCAGGAGATGCTGGATCAGGGAATGATTGAGGTACTTCATAATCGTAACGAGGATGAAGTTGATGTAATTTCGCCTGTATTCAGAATACCAGAATCTGTTGTTGTCAGATATGATGGTAGCAAGAAGAAGGTTTCTCCATCTCTTATTATCAAGCCATCAGGCCCTGTCCCATACTCTTCGGACAAAGTTGTTCCCTACAGATATAACGCAGTTGCGTTAGAAGATGGGAAGGAGGTGCCATTGCCTTCCATTTATGTTGTTAGTATATCTGATGTCAGTGGTGTGACCCGTAGTGGTCGTGTTTTCTCGGCGCCGCCAAAACCCCAAGATGACATGAGAAGAACTACCATTGTTAATTCTGTCGGTCCTGTGAGTACTTCTTCTTCTCCGAATCCGACACTTGCTGTAAAGGATGTTGACCCTACTGTTGTTGTTAAAGCTCCTATTCCTGTTGGCCAACATGACATTCTAAAAGAGGACTGTAATGAGATGTTGAGGCTCATCAAGAGGAGCGAGTACAATGTTGTTGATCAGCTGCTTCAAACTCCATCAAAGATATATGTCCTATCTTTGCTGATGAATTCTGAGCCACACCGCGAAGCTTTGCAGAGGGTGTTGGACGTGGCATACGCGGATCACGATGTCACAATTGAACAGTTTGATAGCATTGTTGCAAACATAATTGCTTGTAACAATTTGAGCTTTTGTGATGCTGATCTTCCCGAGGAGGGGAAAGACCATAATTTGGCTTTACACATTTCCATGAACTGCAAGGATGATGCCTTTTCTAATGTGTTGGTAGACCCAGGGTCATCGCTGAATGTGTTGCCAAAATCCACTATGGCGAAACTTTCTTACCAGGGGCCTCCCATGAGGCAGAGTGGAGTGGTAGTCAAGGCTTTTGATGGATCGAGGAAAAATGTGATTGGCGAGGTTGAGCTCCCAATCAAGATCGGACCTACTGATTTCCAGATCACTTTTCAGGTCATGGATATACACCCATCATATAGCTGCTTTCCTGGCAGACCATGGATTCACGAGGCAGGCGCCGTGACATCCACCCTACACCAGAAGTTGAAATTCATCAAGAATAAGAAGTTGGTGGTGATAGGGAGAGAGAAGGCTCTCTTGGTAAGCCATTTGTCTTCCTTTTCCTATATTGATGCTGAGGATGAGGTTGGGACTCCGTTCCAAGCCTTATCTATTGCTGAGCCTTCAAGGAAATGACCTTCTTCATTTGCTTCCTACAATGATGCGAAGTTGGCCATTGAGCATGGCGCAACTACTGGTTTAGGACAAATGATTAAGCTGGATGACAATAAATCCCGGGCTAGCATAGGGTATTCTTCAGGAATTTTCAACGAGCGTGGGCTGTTCCAGAGTGGAGGTTTCATCCACACTGTTAAAGACCAAGAAGCTGCTGCCATAGTGGAAGATGATGTAGAGGAAGATCTGGGCAACTTTGTCATCCCTGGAGGAGTCTGCAATAATTGGGTCACTGTTGATGTTCAAACAGTTGTCCATAAGTCCACGTAATGTGTTCACTTTTGTTTAAAAACCCTTCTCCCATGCCAAAAGAAGAAGTGATGACATTGTTGGCACATTAATACAATGATATTCATTCAAAAATTACACGTTAAATGTTTGTTTTTCCAAATTATTTTCCCTTTTTTCTTTTTGCATGAAATTGGTGATCACCATAAAACCCTAAAAAGAGAATAAAATCAATCTTTTCATCTGCATAATGGTTTGCCTTGCTTGAATTCTGAAATCTCTTTTATATCTCAAAATCATTATGCAGGTTGATCAAACCCATTGAACATAATGATCCAACACCATCTCCCAATTTTGAATTCCCTGTATTTGAGGCGGAAGAAGATGATGTTGAAGAGATTCCTGATGAGATTACCCGTCTGCTTGAGCACGAAGAGAAGATCATTCAGCCACATCTCGAGAATCTGGAAACAATCAACTTGGGATCTGAGGATTGTGTTCGCGAAGTGAAGATTGGGGCACTCCTTGAAGAGTCTGTGAAGAAGGGGTTGATTGAGTTGCTACGAGAATATGTCGACGTCTTTGCCTGGTCGTATGAAGACATGCCTGGTCTGGATACTGATATCGTACAACATTTCCTGCCTTTGAAGCCTGAGTGTGTGCCTGTGAAGTAGAAGCTCAGAAGAACTCATCCTGATATGACAGTGAAGATTAAAGAAGAAGTTCAGAAGAAAATTGATGCGGGGTTTCTGGCGACTTCTACATATCCTCAATGGGTGGCCAATATTGTGCTAGTGCCTAAGAAAGATGGAAAAGCCCGAATGTGTCTGGACTATCGAGACTTGAATAAGGCTAGTCCAAAAGATGATTTCCCTTTACCACATATTGATATGTTGGTAGATAATACAGCTAAATTCAATGTCTTCTCATTCATGGATGGATTTTCCGGTTATAATTAGATTAAAATGGCACCCGAGGATATGGAGAAGAAACCATTCATCACGCCTTGGGGAACATTCTGTTATCGAGTGATACCCTTCGGTTTGAAGAACGCCGGAGCCACATATCAACGTGCTATGACTACCTTATTTCATGATATGATGCACAAGGAGATCGAGGTATATGTTGACGATATGATTGCAAAGTCGAGAACGGAAGTTGAACATGTATAACACTTGCCGAAGCTCTTTCAGCGTTTGAGGAAGTACAAACTCCGCTTGAATCTGAACAAGTGTACATTTGGAGTCCGTTCTGGCAAGTCATTGGGCTTTATCGTCAGCGAGAGAGGTATTGAAGTTGATCCTGCCAAGGTCAAAGCAATACAAGAGATGCCTGCGCCCAAAACTGAGAAGCAAGTCTGAGGTTTTCTTGGCCGCTTGAATTATATTTCCAGATTTATATCCCACATGATTGCCACATGTGCGCCTATATTCAAGCTCCTCCGGAAAGATCAACGTCATGATTGGACTGAGGATTTCCAGAAGGCCTTTGACAGTATCAAAGAGTACTTGTCTAAGCCTCCAATTCTGTCTCCGCCTGTTGAAGGGAGACCACTGATTATGTACTTGACAGTGCTTGAGGACTCCATGGGTTGTGTATTGGGTTAGCAAGATAAATCAGGGAAGAAAGAGTATGCTATATACTATCTGAGTAAGAAGTTCACTGATTGTGAGGCTCGGTACTCAATGCTTGAGAAGACATGTTGTGCTTTGGCTTGGGCCGCTAAGCGATTACGCCAGTATATGTTGAATCATACGACTTGGTTGATATCCAAAATGGATCTAATCAAGTATATCTTTGAGAAACCTGCTTTAACCGGGAGGATTGCCCGTTGGCAGATGCTGTTGTCTGAGTATGACATTGAGTATCGAGCTCAGAAAGCTATTAAAGGTAGTATCTTGGCTGACCATTTGGCACATCAACCAATCGAGGATTATCAGTCTGTTCAGTACGACTTCCCTGATGAGGAGATTCTGTATTTGAAGGTGAAAGATTGCGATGAGCCTGCGCTCGATGAAGGGCCAGAGCCTGGTTCCCGATGGGGTATGGTGTTCAATGGCGCTGTTAAGCAATATGGAAATGGTATTGGGGTAGTGATTATTACTCCTCAGGGCACACATTTTCCTTTTACAGTAAGGCTAACTTTCAAATGCACGAACAACATGGCAGAATATGAGGCATGTACTATGGATTTGGAAGAGTGTATTGATCTTAGGATCAAGCATCTTGATGTTTATGGCGATTCGGCCCTTATTGTTAATCAGATTAACGGTGAATCGGAGATGAATCAGCCTGGCCTCATCCCATATAGAGATTATGCGAGGAGGATTTCAACTTTCTTTACTGAGGTTGACTTCCATCACATTCCTCGAGATGAGAATCGGATGGCAGATGCTCTTGCTACGCTTGCTTCAATGATTATGGTGAAATTTTGGAATGAAGTCCCCAATATTACCATGATGCGCTTGGATAGACCAGCTCATGTATTTGCAGTTGAAGAAGTAAAAGATGATAAGCCATGGTATTATGATATCAAATGTTTTCTCCAAAGTCAGATTTACCCGCCTGGGGCATATGTTAAAGATAAGAAGACTTTAAGGAGATTATATGGCAGTTTCTACCTCAATGGTGATGTGCTTTATAAGAGGAATTTTGACATGGTTCTGCTCAGATACGTGGATAGACACGAAGCAGACCTGTTGATGACTGAAGTCCATGAGGGTTCATTTGGTACTCATTCCAATGGACATCCTATGGCTAAAAAGATGTTGAGAGCAGGCTACTATTGGCTGACAATGGAGTATGACTGCTGCAAATATGTGAAGAAATGCCATAAGTGTCAGATTTATGCGAATAAGATTCATATTCCCACGACACTTCTGAATGTTATTTCCTCGCCATGGCCTTTCTCCATGTGGGAAATTGACATGATTGGCATGATAGAACCGAAGGCGTCGAACGGTCACCGTTTTATTCTCGTAGCTATTGATTACTTCACCAAGTGGGTTGAAGCGGCATCGTATGCGAATGTGACCAGGCAGGTGGTTGTGAAGTTTATCAAGAATCAACTCATATGTCGTTATGGTGTGCCAGACAAGATCATTACTAATAATGGATCTAACTTGAACGATAAGATGATGAAAGAGATGTGTAGCGAGTTCAAGATCGCACATCATAATTCTTCTCCCTATAGACCCAAGATGAATGGGGCTGTTGAAGCTGCTAACAAGAATATCAAGAAGATTATCCAGAAGATGGTTGTTACGTACAAAGATTGGCATGAGATGCTGCCATTTGCTTTGCATGGTTATCGTACATCTGTCCACACTTCAACAGGGACAACCCCTTTCTCCCTTGTATATGGCATGGAGGTTGTGCTCCCCGTGGAAGTTGAGATCCCATCAATAAGAGTCTTGATGGAAGCCAAGATGACTGAGGCTGGATGGGTTCAGAGTCGTTATGACCAACTGAATTTAATTAAAGAGAGGAGATTAACTGCCATGTGCCATGGTCAGTTGTATCAACAAAGGATGAAGAAAGCCTTTAATAAGAAGGTCAAGCCTCGTGTGTTTTGAGAAGGTGACCTCGTGCTCAAGAAAGTTTTGTCTTTCGTGCCCGATTCCAAGGGCAAGTGGACTCCAAACTATGAAGGTCCATATGTTGTTAAGAGAGCCTTTTCAGGTGGTGGTTTGATACTTACAACTATGGATGGGGAGGATTTCACTCGTCCTGTGAATTCAGATGCAGTCAAGAAATACTTCGCCTAAAATAAAAACAGAATAGCTCGCTAAGTTGAAAACCCGAAAGGGCGGCTTAGGCAAAAAATGAGCGTCTCGGTGGATTGAAAACCCGAAAGGGCGGTCCAAGCAAAAGTTAGAGACATAAAAGAATGAATATATATATATATATATATATATATATATATATATATATATATATATATATATATATATATATATATATATATATATATATATATATATATATATATATATATATATATATATATATATATATATATATATATATATATATATATGCCGCTAGATTGAGTACCTCACCCTGGGGCAATCTAGGCAAAAATTAGGGATTTGGCAAGTAACTGCATCCTGACAGGACTTTGTTCTTCAAGCTGTCATCTGTCAAAGATTCTCGCTCAGTCATCGTCAACTGAAGCTTCGAATACAAGGGATTCAGAATTGGTGGAGAAATGGTCATAATGTTCAATGTAGCCCTTTTTTCCAATATATATCACCAATTTCAAATTTGTAAAGATCCATGGAGTCTCTCCATTTGCGGACTACCATTCTATCAAATAAATTTGAGCCTTTATCCAATTCTTCTCACTCTTATTTGTTTCTGTTTAACAAATCTTTGCATGTTTTAATTGATAAATATCATTAATTTAAATACATAAAGTTTTATAAACTGTTTTTAAACAAAGTGAACATTCACAATGACTGAAAGGATGAATGGAATATCCTTAGTGCTCTTCCAAGAATAGTATGATCTCCAAAAGGGTAAGACATTTGTTCATATTTCTAGCATGTTCGTATACTCTTCATCATCTTTCAGGTTGTCTCCCCAGTGATCCCAGAGAGGGTGATACATCATCAAATCCCCAGAGAGTCTGGAGTTTTGGCCTTGATCTTTTGGAGGATGTGTATATCTCCATCCTCAGATCGCCAGAGAGTTTGAGTCTAGCATTTGTGTTTTATCAATTATAGGGTTGTCATCCCTTGTGTGGACAGACCTAAAATCCCTTATAGATTGATTGATATGTTATCTATTTTCGAGGAAGTAGGTTTTTCCCTCAGCATAAATGGAAATCTCCCGCAGAGTGAGCAGGAATTCCCAGCATTGAATGGAAATCCTCAACGGGTTGGTTTGTAGCTTCTCCCGAGTGAGTTCGCTTATAATTGATCCCCAGTAGGGTTGCTCACAGCAGACTTTCCCCAGTTGGACCGCCTTCAGTCTTCCCCAGTGGAGTTGCCTGATCAGAGCCGGATATTTGTTACCCCTCCGTATTGGAAAGCTTTCGAGTAGAGTTGGTGTTAAAGATGTTTATTTCCTTCCCCAGCGGAGCAGTGGTTCTCTTTCCTCCTAGCAGAGATGTCTCTCCAGCAGATAAGAGGAAATATGTTGATTATTGGAACTTCTGTTTGGTGGTTGTTCCACACAGAGTTTCATATCTTTCCTTGATAAGTTCCCCAGTAGAGTTTCTTCTACGATGGAATCTTATCCGTTGTTGAGCTCCCCAGTAGAGTTTCCCCTACGATGGATCTTTTGATTGTTCAGCAGCAAATCCTTGGCGGTGACTCTATAGCTTCCCCAGCGGAGCAATTTGTTCCTTCTCCCACTAATAGAGATGTTTCTTCGGCGGTTAGAAGAGAGTGCTTGATTGATGTGCTTCTATTTGGTGGTTGTTCCCCACAGAATTTCGTATTATTGCCTGATAAGATCCCCTGTAGATTTGTTCTCCGACAGATCTTATCAATATCTCTGCATGTTCCCGAAAATTGTTGGAAGATCCCCGGCAGTTGGCAGTTGTGACATTGTGGCTGATCCCCAACAGCGGTCTCTGATCCCCAGCGGTGGTCTTTATCCCCAGCAGCGACTCTGCTTGACCCCCAGCTGCAGTCTGCACCTCCTGGCATTTGATGCTCCCTACCAGAGTGGATTTCCTCCTGTGGGCCTGGCCTTTCTCTATTGATATGTTATACTGGATGTCTGTCCGTTGATCCTCGGACCTGTTTGTGTTAGATATGTTTGTTTGTCAGCATTCATTATACATGAACCACGCACATACATGCATAATTTTAGTATTCAGATATTCATGATGCATTCTTTGCTATATATCTTTGCTTGTTATCTCCTGCTAGTGGTAAAATATTCTTCCCCAAGCAGATGTTTGTGTCTGATCTCTCCATATAAGAGTCAACCCTATAGGCAGAAAGTGTCTATCTTTCCTTCTATATTCCCCACTGAGTTATGTCCTCGTGGATGATTTTTGTTTCAGTTTCCTCCAGTTGTGTATCTGGATGGAATTACTCCCCTGAGTTATATCCTCATTGGGTTGAGTCTTGTTTGATTGTGTCTTTCTAGCTTGTTCCTAGATTGACTCCTGTCTTGTTATTTCCCCTATAGTTCCCTGTGGTTTAGTTGTTTAATTGCTCAGTAACCAGTAATTGTTCATCCTTTCCCCAGTGAACTCTGTGGCCTTCAACCCAGTAGCCGGTAGTTATAAGTCCTATTTCTGTGGTTGTCTATCCAGTAACCGGTAGATGTAATCCCCTCTTCGTTGGTTATCTTTATCCAATATTCGGTATTGATATTCCTTCATTTTTTGAGTATACCACCCAATAACCGGTGATGTACCTCCGGGATAATTGCTTTCGTCAAGCAATTCATCCCCAGCGAGTCATCTTCCATTTACCTTTGTTTGGTAATGATTGTTTCTCCTTTAGATCGGTCATCATTTCATACCCAATAACCGGTATACCGATGTCCTTTCTTTTCGGTCGATTTATCCTTTATTAACCCAGTAATCGATTGTGGATAATCTTCCATGCGAGTATATTATCTATGTTCTGACGGTAATAGATAATATATCTCATGCACTCTTCAGTCGAAGTCTTTTTCTTCCCCAGTCGAGTAAGATTTGTGTTTCCTTATGGAATCAAATGTCCATCCTGTAAAATGAGTTTGCTTTTTTAGCTCTCCTTTTCGGATGATGAGTGTCTTGGATATGTTCCCAATTCACGCCTGGTTGATCACCTATTACATGCCCGATAACTGGTATCCCTGATGTTCCTTCCTTCTGCTCCCTATTATGACTTTTTGTCCCCTGTGGAGTCAAATTTTCCTGAGTTGAAATATGCCTTTTGGGTTTTCCTCAGATGATTTGGATGATTGATATCTCTCACCCTTATACCGGTCTTAGATATTATTTCTCCATGAGCGTGTTGTTCTCTCACCCTTATACCGGTGTGCGATCACATGTCTCTTTTTGAGTTTTGTTACCTAGTAACCAGTAATACCTCATTTGTTGCTTCCTCAGCTGAGTCCTTTATCGGATATTCCTCGCCTGAGTCCGGATTTTTATCTGAAGTATCCTTTGTGGATAGTTTTGCTGTATTGGCATATTCCCCAATACATGCATCTTTGCGTCAGCTCGAGTCTTTCCATTGATTTATTTTCGTGGAATCCCTTCTTGTCTTCCAGCAAGTTTTCAAGTAGTGACCTGCTCACGCATTTTATTCCCTTTATCCCCTCAGAGTCTCAGACTCCCAGTGAGTTTTCCTTATGGAATGTATTATACTCCCGCGGACTTTCAGTTTATCCTGATTTCTTTTTCCTTTGTGGCCATATTTCCCAACAAAGTATTAACTTTTGCATGCATACATCTGCATCATGAGGTCTCTTAGGGACCAAAACTCGTCTCTTTGTTATTATTTAAGCCCATTCAACCTCGTCGAGACGAAGATTTTAACCTTCATATCTCTGGCTCGAATTACCTTAAATAGGGGCATCTATAAGACCCTAATTTTGACCCTAAGATCCCTCATGGCATCATATCATTGCTCATTGTATTTGCCTCAAGGATCATAGCATCTTGGCTCCTTAACCCTAGGGTTGGGATTTGTGTGAGTTGGTTTGAGACCACCAAGCATGCTTGAATTGTATATTATTGCTTTTCTTATTTTGTTTACTAACCAAAAGCTATGTCATTAACATCTCTTGTTTTGAAGCATAAGCAGTCATGTGATCCATTGCTCCTAGGAGGCTCCTATGCTCAAAGAAGTGGCTAGAGGAAGATGAAAGCAAGCATGGCAATGGTTTCCAAAGCTCTCAATCATCATATATGCCTCCCAAGTATCTCAATTTGTCAATTTGATCAAGATAAACCAAAGGGCTTCAGGATTGTTTCCCAAGGAAACCCTAATTCAACTGTGCATTGACTGTGTCTTGCTCATGAAAAAACCTCAACCTATGATCAAATTCAATCAAGGTAAGTTCTTTAATTCATTATTTTATGCATATATGAGCTTATGTGAGTATCCTCAATCATTCACTCATCAAGATTTGAAGTTTGGACTTGAGAAGTTGACCAGTCAAATCATCTGACCAAATTGAAATCCACTGAGACCTAACTTTTGATGTGTTTGTCAAATGAAAATTACCCCAAGAGAAACAATGTTCTTGATAACCATATGAACAACTTTCATGTTCATAAAAAATTCATTTGAAACTTGGAAGGTCATCATTCATTTCAAAACATTATAGGTCATTTTGACTGAAACCCTAATTTTGGGCCAACTTCCCAAGGACCTAACTCCTTCATTTTTTATGATTTTGAGGTGATATCAATTGAATTGGAAAGCTTAAGATGTCTAATTCAAATGTTATGTTGGACAAAATTTCATAATCCTAAAATAAGTACATGTGATAATACAAAACATTATAGGTCACTTTGGACCAAAGCCATTGAATCTTGAAAAACCAACTTCAAGTGCCCATAACGTTTTCATCAAAAATCCAAATGATGCAAACTTTAAGTCCAAATTGATCATCTATAAAATATCTACAACTTTGATGTTGTAGATTTTTCCATTTGAAGCTTTCATCATTGAAATAGAAGGGCTTGAAGTTGGTCACTTTTGGCAAATTTTTCAAAGACATGTTTTGTACATCAAACTTCATCGCCAGTTTTCACAATTTTCCAAACTCCAAATGGTTTTTTGTCCAACATATCTTTTATTCCTTATGTCAAGACCTTTCCAACCATTACTCACATGCCTATGTTTGGATCTTCCATATGGGACTTTCGAAGAGAGGAACACTTGTAATCAGTTATGCATTTCACTTTGTAACTTGATGCCCAAGCCATTGCAGCTCAGAATGCATGTCCATTTCAACTCCAAGTGACTTCAGCTTGCATTTTCAATTGGTTTTGGGCCTCACATGCGCCTGTACAGGCCCATGCATGGAGGACCCTATGATCATTCACACGAGTTTCTCCTCACCTTGCCTTGCATTTCAGATATAAATAGGAACCTTGCTTCATTCAATTATCAACCTGAAGGCGCCTAAAGCTCTGCTGAAATCCATACCCAACCTTACTCAAAAGGAATTCTGAATTTTTTCTCTCAATTTTAAACTTGAATTTCAACTTCCTTGGTTGATCTTCAGTTTATAATTCCTAAGCCTTGCATCATCATCATCTCAAGATCAAGCTGCAAGCAAGAATTTGTTTGGATCGTGCTCATCAAACCTGCACTTCAAAGGTTTACATCTCAACTATTTTGATCCATATCTCACCATATATTATGATCTGCTTGTCTTTGTTTGGTTCTCTGAAGTCCTCGTGTGAGAGGCAAGCCAATGGTGGCTTTAATTTCATGAATTAATGCATTTCAGATTGAACACCTGGATTTTCCATCTCAGGTTTCGCCTTACATAGAGATCTTGAGAGCAATCCAACGTTACAGGGGTGATGTACATCACCCCAGCTTTAATTTGGTATAAGGCACGTGTGTTTTAGTTGAGGTTGCAAAACCTGCAACTGGTGGTCGGTTTCTGTTGGCTCACCGGAGAAGACGGTGGTTTCCACCACCGTCCCCACGTGGATGAGTTCTGGCCTTTGGATCTCACTTCTCCGTTCTAATCGTGGCCATGCATTGTGTTTACTATTTTTATTCCAGCGTGTGATGCGTTTGATTGAGGATCACCATGCGCGCGCGCTTCTGGACCACTTGATTGTCCACGTCAATTAATGAAGCTGAATCATGCGCTCCTGATTTTTTCTATTTTCCTATTTTCTGTTTTATTTTCTTTTATTCCATTTATTTTCAAAATTTCATAACTCTTTTATTTGTAATCACAAAAATATGAGACCAATTGCAAAAAATTTCTTTTAAAATCTAGTTTCATAATCTGATTTTTAATAATTTTTGTGATTCCATTTAATATTTTTTGTGAATTATCTTGTTTTTAATAATTTTTAATTCATTTTAAATACTTTTTTATATTCAAAAATACCAAAAAATATTTTCTTAACACATTTGGATATTGATAAGTCTATGAAAATATTCTCATCAATTTTTTGATTGATTTGAGATTTATTTGAGATTTTTATTCATTTGTGTTATATTTTAATGCTTTTAATTGATTTTAAAATGGCTTCTGTTTTCAAAAAATGTTGAGAAAATTTGTCAAACCTAGTTTGACCATGTTAGACTTATGATGATCCAATTGGACTTATCCAAGTTGATTTGAATTGGATTTGAAGTTTGACCTTACTTTGTTCATTTTATTTTATGTATTATTTTAATTCCAAAAAATACCAAAAATATGTTTGACCTTTCTTGACTTCTAATCTTCATTTCACTTCTGTTTACCATTGATTTATGTTGATTTCATTCACACTTGATCATTGTGTTTTGGTTATGTCATTTGAATTTTCATTTTGTACATTCCATCTTCATCTCTCATCTTCCTCTTTTTCTTTTGACCAATGAGTTAATGATTTGTGGTTAGCCTTGACATATGAGACGCTTAACCTTCTTTGATCCAAATCAAATTCAACTTGATCAAAGATCAAGTGAATTGCTTTGTGTCCAAGATAGGTTGCTTCTTGGTCAAGCAAAAAACCTGAAATCCATACAAGGTCTTTCTTCTTTTCTTTTGGCATGGCAAGTTATAGGAGCTTGGCTTACTAGTCATGATCTCTAACTTGTGTTTATTTGCCTATAGTTTTATTGACCGGCCTCAGATAGGTACTATATTAGTCCACTTACGATTGCTTAACATATCGCTAAATTGTCTTATGACACACTAACACTAACTACTAATTACTAACTTTAATCCAAGCATTTAATTCTTGCAATTTAATTTCTTTCTCATTTATTCATATTGCCTTTTCCCTTTGCTCATTTGAGCTCATGTTTATGTCATTTTCCTTTTGCTCATTTGAGCACATTATTATGTAAATATATTGTAGCTTTGTGCTTGTTTTTGTGATTGTTTGTGTGAACCCAATGCAAAAAGGAGAAAGGACTTAGAATTAGGACCTCACCTATGCTTAATGGAGTTCAAGAGAAACTAGGCATCGTGCCTTTAGAATGCTAAACTTGTTGAAGAGTAACTAGGCCTTATGCCTTTAGAATGCTTAAATCTTGAAGATGACTTGAGAGGACCCCTAATCTAAACTCTCTCTTTGTCCATTCCTCTTATTGCATTGTGAACTTTTTGATTGATTGTTCTTGTGTGATAGGGATTCCAAACTTGAGATAGCTAGAAGGACCGTTATCATAAGCATCCAAGTTAAGAGAGACAAGCCAAATGGATATCCTAGGAGCTTGATTGAATATTTGTTTGATTGCTTGAGTTAATTGCTAAGTCAAAGGGAAAGGAGCATCTTGAATCATCTCTATGATCTCAAGAAAGGAACTCCAAGGGGTTTTATCTCTTCTCTCATCTTTGCATGTTTAGGACTAGCCATTCTCTTCTTCTCTCCACTCTAACCTAAGCCAAACTCATTTTGTGCAAACATTGACATTGTTTTCAAAACTAGAAACCTAGGCCTTATGCCTTTGATTTTCCAAACTCTTTTCATTAATACTTTATTTTTGAATTGAACCTTAAGTCAACTTTGACTTATTTTATGAATACTTCTAATTTGTAAATACAACTCACTTCAAGTGATTTTTGTGGTTCCAATGGCCACCTTTGTTAAAAACTTTTCATAAACATTAGCCATAGGTTTGAGTTATCATAGTGGTTGATGTAAACCTCACCTTATCATTAGTGATTGGACTATAAGTCTTCCATACTTATTATAGGGTGGACCCCTCACTAGTATGTTGAAGCTCTCCTCACATGGTGGATTGTTGGTTTAGGTTGAGTTTTGTCCCTTTGATAACAAAAGACCTTAAGGCTTTTGGTCAAATCAATTCACCCATATTTTGAGATTTTTACCCTGAACTACGAGGTTTTGATCCTACCTTTGTGATGGTACGTAGGCAATGGGTTTATCCATTCAAACAAAAAATTGTAAATAATATGTATATTCTTTTCTAATCTCCCCAATCATGTTTGCACAAATATTTTCACAAAATATCAACCTACAATACACTTTGCAAAAAGGGCTCCCTTAGAGTACTAATGATGTTTTGGGTGCTTAAAACCTTCCCATCGCATAACCAACCCCCTTACCCCAGATCTCTGACATTTTTATTAGTTTTCGATTTGATAAAACTTCTCGGTTTTTGTTCGCTTTCTAACCTTTCCATTGGATAAATAGAAGTGCCTTGGCGACTCGAATTGTATGATTTAATTTTGATTTAGTCAATAAATCTAAAGGTAACGAATACCCCGCTACAGGTATGGGGATAAAGTATCACCATAACAGAGAATGAAAATCTCAAACAAATCAAATATGAAGATGCAAGATATGCAAATCATGAATTTATATGAATGTATATGCGTATGTATATATGGTGATTATGCTGATAAAACGATCACGAAGGATACAGAGGTGTCGCAAAGAAATTGAACCACCGGTACAATCCTCAGTCAATCCACAAATCATGGAGACAAACTGCTGGAGAACAGAGAGATCAACTTCCCAAAGGCTCAACCCTGGCTGGGGAAACACGGAGGAGATCTGCTGAGGATAAAATGTCCAATCCATAGGGAATTTTAGGTCAACACCATAAAAATGGGAGACAACCCTACTAGGGAAGAATCAATAAAAAGCTGCTCAGAAACCAGGAAGAAACTCTGACTAGGGAGCAAAGATAGATGGCGATTGGTGGGAACACCACAACGATCTACTGGGGAAAGATTAAACATTCCTGAAGATGATTCACCTGCTGAGAAAAAAAACGAACTTCGTTGGGAAGGCCGAAACTCTGTTGGGGACAAGGACATGCCGCAACCAACTCAGCTGGGGAAAAAGAAATAAGCTCCAATGGGGATCAGACACTCCGCCGAGGAACTGAATCAACAGAACGTCTAGGGATACCCGAAGAGTTAACTGCCTGGGGAACCTCAGATGCTTCGCACTTAAGAACTTGCTTCTTACTGAAATGCTGTTGATATTCTTTTTACTTGCTTTGGAAAAGTTTTTGCTTTTATATTTTAAAGAAAACTTGATTTTGATTTAAAAATTTAATTTCAAAATGATCATAATAAAATTTAAAACTATTGGCTGAAGTAAATAAGAGTAGAAACAATTGGATAAAAGCTCAACTTTATTTAATAGGATGGTAGTCTGTAAATGACGAGACTCCATAGATTTTACAAAGTTGAAAATGGTAATTTACATGGAAAAGGGGTTACATTGAATACAAATTATCCTTAATCCTTCTACCAACTCTTGATATCCATTGTGCTCTTGACCGCTGTTGGAGATGAATCGATGTCAACCCTTGTGCTCAAACAAGTCTTTAAAATCAATGAAGATCAGCAAAATGCAGTTACTTGTCATAATCCCTAATTTTTGCATAAGTTGCCCCAAGGGGGGGGGGGGGGGTACTCAACTTATCGGGAAATTCTTTTTTGTTTTATGTCTCTAATTTTTGTCTGGATCTCCCTTTCGGGGTTTCAATCCACCGAGACGCTCATTTTTGCCTAAGCCGCCCTTTCGGGTTTTCAACTTAGCGGGTTGTTCTTTTCTTTTTAGGCGAAGTATTTCTTGACTGCATCTGCGTTCACAGGACGAGTGAACTCTTCACCATCCATAGTTTTAAGAACCAATGCACCACTTGAAAAGGCTCTCTTGACAACATACGGGCCTTCATAATTGGGAGTCCATTTCCCTCTAGAATCTGGCTTGAAAGATAAAATCTTCTTGAGCACAAGGTCACCTTCTCTGAACACCTGAGGCTTGACCTTCTTATCAAAAGCTTTCTTCATTCTCTGTTGATATAACTGACCATGACACATGGCAGTTAATCTCTTCTCTTCAATCAAATTCAGCTGATCAAACCTGGTGTAACACCATTTAGCTTCAGTCAACTTGGCTTCCATGAGCACTCACAATGAAGGAATCTCAACCTCTATGGGGATGACTGCTTCCATACCATAAACAAGAGAGAAAGGGGTTGCCCTTGTTGAAGTGCGGACGAATGTACGATACCCATGCAAAGCAAATGGGAGCATCTCATGCCAATCCTTGTACGTGACAACCATCTTTTGGATGATCTTCTTGATGTTCTTGTTCGCAGCTTCAACAACCCTATTCATCTTGGGTCTGTAGGGAGAAGAATTATGATGTGCAATCTTGAAGTTTTTGCAAAGAGCTTCCACCATATTGTTATTCAAGTTTGATCCATTATCAGTAATGATCATACTTGGCACACTATAACGACATATAATTCGATTGTTGATAAACCTTATAATAACTTGCTTGGTTACATTTGCATACAATGCCGCTTCAACCCATTTTGTGAAGTAATCATTGCCACTAAAATGAAACGATGTCCATTCAAAGCTTTGGGCTCAATCATCCCAATCATATCAATTCCCCACATGGAGAAGGGCCATGGGGAAGAGATGTCATTCAATAGTGTCGGAGGAACATGAATCTTATCAGCATAAATTTGACACTTGTGGCATTTCTTCATAAATTTGCAACAATCAGATTCCATTGTCAACCAATAGTAACCTGCTCGCAACATCTTCTTCGCCATTGCATGTCCATTGCAATGAGTATCAAAGGAACCTTCATGCACTTCGGTCATCAATAATTCTGCTTCGTGTCTATCCACGCATCTGAGCAAAACCATGTCAAAGTTTCTCTTGTACAATATCTCACCATTCAAGTAGAAATTACTGGCTAATCTTCTCAAAGTCTTCTTATCTTCCAAAGATGCCCCAAGCGGGTAAATTTGACTTTGAAGGAAACATTTGATGTCGTAATACCACAACTTCTCATCTTTGATCTCTTTAACAGCAAACACATGAGTTGGCCTATCAAGACGCATCATAGACAAATTGGAAACTTCATTCCAATACTTCACTACAATCATCGATGCCAACGTTGCAAGAGCATCTGCCATCCGGTTTTCATCTCGAGGGATATGATGAAACTCAACCTTTGTAAAGAAAGTTGAAATCCTCCTCGCGTAATCTCTATATGGTATCAAACCGGGTTGATTTGTCTCCCATTCTCCTTTGATTTGATTCACAACCAAAGCCGAATCACTGAAGACATCCAAATACTTGATTCTGAGATTCATGGCCTCTTCAAGCCCCATAATGCAAGCTTCATATTCTGCCATGTTTTTTGTACGCTTGAAAGTCAATCTAGCTGTAAATGGTAGATGCATGCCTTGAGGAGTAATAATCACTGCCCCAATGCCATTCCCATATTGATTAACAGCTCCATCAAATACCATGCCCCAACGGGAACCAGGTTCTGGCCCTTCTTCTAGCAATGGTTCATCACAAGATTTCATTTTCAAGTACAAAATCTCTTCATTTGGAAAATCATACTATACTAACTAATAATCTTCAATTGGTTGGTGAGCCAAATAGTCATCCAAGATATTACCTTTGATTGCTTTCTGAGATCGGTATTCGATATCATACTCTGATAACAACATCTACCAACAGGAAATCCTCCCAGTTAAAGCAGGCTTCTCAAATATATACTGGATTGGATTCATTTTGGATATCAACCAAGTGGTATGATTCAACATATATTGACGCAGACGCTTAGCAGCCCAAGCCAATGTGCAACAAGTCTTCTCAAGCATGGATTACCGAGTCTCATAGTCGGTGAACTTCTTACTGAGGTAGTAGATTGCAAATTCTTTCTTCCCAATCTCATCTTGCTGACCAAGAACACAACCCATACTATCTTCTAGCACAGTCAAATACATGATCAATGGTCTTCCTTCAATAGGAGGAGACAAAATCGGAGGCTCAAGCAAATATTCCTTGATACTATCAAAAGCTTTCTGGCAGTCTTCGGTCCAATCACAAGACTGATTTTTCCGAAGAAGCTTGAATATATACGCACATGTGGCAGTCATGTGGGAAATGAATCTAGAAATATAATTCAAGCAGCCGAGAAAACCTCTGACTTGCTTCTCAGTTTTGGGCGCATGCATCTCTTGTATTGCTTTGACCTTGGCAGGATCAACTTCAATACCTTTCTCACTGACAATAAAGCGCAACAACTTTACCAGAACGAACACCAAAAGTACACTTATTGGGATTCAAGTGGAGTTTATACTTCCTCAAATGTTGGAATAACTTCAACAAATGTTCAACATGTTCCGCTTCATCAATTGACTTAGCAATCATGTCATCGACATATACTTCTATCTCTTTATGCATCATATCATGAAAAAGAGTAGTCATTGCTCTTTGGTAAGTTGCAACAGCATTCTTTAGACCGAAAGGCATCACTCTATAAAAGAATGTTCCCCATGGTGTAATGAATATGGTCTTCTCCATATCCTCAAGTGCCATCTTGATCTGATTATATCCGGAAAATCCATCCATAAACGAAAAGACTTTGAATTTAGCAGTATTATCTACCAACATGTCAATGTGTGGCAGAGGGAAATCATCTTTTGGACTGGCTTTATTCAAATCTCTGTAGTCGAAACACATGCGGACTTTTCCATCTTTCTTAGGCACAAGCACAATGTTGGCCACCCATTGCGGATACTCAGCAGTTACAAGGAAACCAGCATCAATATGCTTCTAAACTTCCTCTTTGATCTTCACAACCATATCAGGATGCGTTCTTCTCAACTTCTGCTTGACTGGCGGGAATTCTGGTTTCAACGGCAATCTATGCTCCACAATATCAGAATCCAACCCAGGCATGTCTTGATAGGACCAAGCAAACACATCTGAATATTCTCGAAGAAGATCAATCAACCCCTTCTTAGCATCTGGACACAGTCGAGACCCAATCTTGATTTCCTTCACATCATCTTCGGAACCCAAGTTGACAAGCTCAATCTGTTATTCAAACGGTTGAATAACCTTTTCATCTTGCTCAAGAAGACGAGACAATTCATCACTCACTTCTACGTCACTTTCCTCCTCGGCCTCAAACACAGGGAATTCAAAATTTGGAGAAGGAGAAGGATCATTGTATTCAATGGGGTTAGGAACCAACCTGCATGATGATTTGATATTTTGATTTTAGAGAAGTGAATTTGTGACCAAATATTATGCAGATGGACAATTATATTGTTTATTTATGTTTTTTGTGATTACCATTTTCAGAAATAAGTAAAAAGTAAAAACAAAACATCAAAGATATGGATGAATAGAATTAATTTTATTAATGATCAATTTAAAATGCCCAAACAATGTTCACTTCTCCCTTTAGCATAGGAGAAGGATTTTAAAATATAAAAGTAATTACTTAGATCAATTCAATATAGCAGGAATATCAACAGCAACCCAATTGTTGCATGTCTGTCCATGCGTCACAAAGTTGGTGCATTCTTCCTCTTCATTATCCTCTAGCACGGCAGTTAAGTGTTGTTCATTCCCATGAATGAACCCTCCACTATGGAAGCTGAGTTGTATCTCTTCAGATATAATGGTTAACGAGCCCTTCTAGAACCCCAAACCAGTTCTTCCTTTGTTGTCGGTGACCTCTACCACACGCCCCCACTGATCAACAGGACCTCCTTCCACAATCTTCTGTGCATCTTTCAAAGAGGACATAAGTTCCCCAACTCTCTTCTTAGAAGCACTAGACAAGGCTTAGAACGGAGTTCCAACCTCATTCCCAACTTCCATATAGGAGAAAGATGATAGATGGCTAACCAACAACGCTTTCTCACCTCCCATAATCACCAACTTGTCATTCTTGACAAATTTAAGCTTCTGATGCAGAGTGGAAGTAACAGCTCCTGCTTCGTGAATCCATGGCCTTCCTAATAAAAAGTTGTAGGTCGGGTGAATATCCATTACCTGGAAAGTAATCTGAAAATCACTCGGACCTATCTTGACTGGAAGGTCCATCTCTCAAATGATTGTCTTGCGCGAGCCATCAAAGGCTTTGACAATTACTCCAATGTACCTCATGGGAGCTCCTTGATAAGATAACTTTGACAATGTTGACTTTGGAAGCATATTGAGTGACGACCCGGTGTCAACTATCACGTTCGACAAAGCATCTTCCTTGTAATTCATAGAAATATGCAAAGCCAGATTGTGATTTCTTCCCTCCTCAGGGAGTTCTTCATCGCAAAAGCTCAAATTATTACATGAAGTGATGTTAGCCACAATGTGATCAAATTGATCCACAATAACATCTTTCTCTACGTATGTCTGTTCAAGAACTCTCTGGAGTGCTTCTCTGTGCGCTTCGGAATTCAAAAGCAGAGACAACACGGAAATCTTAGAGGGGGTCTGGAGCAACTGCTCAACCACATTAAATTCACTCCTTTTGATTAGTCGGATTACCTCATCATCATCACTATTGGCTTTCAAATTGCTGGATTCACCAGACTTATCTCTTGAACAGCCCACTGGATCTACAATAGGCACCTCCACCTTCTTACCAATAATCAACTCTTCTTTATTCTCCGGGAACACCGGTCTAAAAACTCGACCACTGTGGGTCACCTTCGTAACATCTGCAATGCTCACCACTCAATTGGTCGTAGGCAACAGGACCTCTTGACCATTCTCTAACATCGTAGCATTGTATTGATACGGTATAACCTTATCAGATGCATACGGAATTGGGCCCGCTAACCGTATTACCGACGGCGAAACTGATCTATTGCTGACATTCTGGTTACTGCTCCTATCATACTGAATCATCAACCGCTCTGGTTGCTTGAAAACGGGTACAATGACATTAACATCTTCATCTATATGACCCTTTTCACTACAACACGCCCCCTTGGGTTCACGTTACAAATATCACAACGATCGTGATCATGTTCACATTCACTCACCAAACAAATATCTTTATGCATTTGCACCAAAGATCTTCGGATAAACCAGACATCGAAAACTTTGAATTCACCTGGACAACCGTCCACCATGTTCACTGAAGAATTCCCATGAGCATGCAAAGGATTAACTTTCATATTAGGCGCGCGGTCTTCAAAAGACACCATGCCACTCTTCATAAGCTTTTGCACCTCATACTTCAGCGGATAACGGTTCTCAATATCGTGCCCAGGTGCACCCTGGTGAAAAGCACAACGAAGTTCAGGTTTATACCACCAAGGAAGTGATTCTGGGATCTGCGGTGGATTCCTCGGTTGAATCAAATTCTTGAGGACTAATGATGGGTACAGTTCTGCATATGTCATAGGAATCAGGTCAAAAATGACCTTCTTCCTCTCAAAGTTCTTTTGTTGGTGATGATTGTTGTTGGAATTGTTGTTGTTGTAGGTGTTTGTTCTTTGTTGCGGTTGTTGTTGTTGACATTGATTTTGATATTGATGTGGTTGTTATTGTTGAATTGGTGTTGTTTGCTGATTTGAAAATACTGGAATGACAGAAGATACTTGATGATGATGATGTTGACGGGGTGGTAGATTTCTTTTGAGTTGAGGCCTCCTCTGCCTCCCGCTAGAAATTGCGTTTGTTTCCCTATCCTTCCTCTTGCTGAAACTACTCCCATACTTCTTGCTTGTCGACGCCTCATATTTTGACAATCTTCCTTCACGAACCCCTTCTTCAAGTCTCATCCCCATATTTACCATTTCGGTAAAATCACGGGGGGCACTGGCGATCATACGTTCATAGTAAAGTGAACTCAGGGTTTTCAGAAAGATTTTTGTCATCTCCTTCTCCTCCAAAGGAGGAGTGATCTGTGCAGCCAACTCCCTCCAACGCTGGGAATACTCCTTTAATGTCTCCTTATCTTGCTGAGACATGGACCTCAGTTGGTCCCTATCCGGCGCCATATCCACGTTGTACTTGTAATGTTTCACAAAAACCTCACCTAGGTCATTGAAAGTGCGGATGCTTGCACTATCTAACCCCATATACCAACAGAGTGCAGCACCTGTTAGGCTATCCTGGAAGTAGTGAATCAGCAGTTGGTTGTTATCTGTCTGGGTTGATATCTTGCGGGCATACATCACAAGATGACTGAGTGGACAAGAGTTTCCTTTGTACTTCTCAAGTCAGGCACTTTGAATTTTACTGGGATTTTCACATTGGGCACTAAGCACAGTTCAGCATCACTCTTCCCAAACAGATCTTTGCCTCTCAGCATTTTCAATTCCTTGCGTAGCTCAAGAAATTCGTCCTTCATCTCATCCATCTTCTCATAGACGTCCGAGCCCTCAGACGGCTCGGAATGATAGATGGTGTCCTCTACACGAGGCAAGGTGTGCACAACTGTAGGTGGCACAGACATGACCGGGCTAGATGCCGACATGTAAGCAAAAGTGGGAGCGAAACCTTCTGGCACAAAATTGGGCGGCATTCCCCACGGGAATCCAGCAGGCAGGTTCAGAGCGAAGTGGGCGGTGGCAGCAACCACAATAGAGATAACCACTTCAGAAATGACAGTCCTCGTGGGAGGAGTTGCAGGTGTTGGAGAAGCTTGGCTTTGAGCAGCAAGAACTGACTCTGTCATGGCAGTCAGTCGGGAAATCTCCTCTTTCAAATCTCGGTTCTCTTGCTCAAGGTGTTCCATGATCTTTGAATGATTAGTTTTGGTGTTGTACCGGTGAGTCAGCTTGGCTAAAGCACAGAAGAACACCAATCAAACACCTGGCAAAAACCTGCTTATGAAAATGATGCATGAAATGCAATGCTTGATTATTTTTTATTTTTTATTTTCTAAGGAACTTACTATATCATTTGAAAATATATAATATAAAAATTGTAATAATTTGACATGACCAAAAGAATCTCTTTTTATTTATATAGATAGGAAGGATTACACTAAGTACAATTTTAGAAACCAAAATAAAAAAATACAAGAGAAAAGGAGACTAGTCATCCTAAGGATCCCTAACAATAGCGTCAAAAGATCTAGCTGAAGGCACATACTTCCTTCGAATGCGATGAATCTCGGTCTCAAAAGAAGCCCTCATCTGAGTCTTCTCGAGGACAAGTTGGTCAACAATCTTCTTCCAAGCAACGGGAGGCTGAGGCATGCTAGAAGATGAAACCTCTGGCTCTCTTTGTCTCTTCGCCACTCGGTCTTCAAGTAGTTAAATCAATGCATCTTTGTCCTTAGACTCCAACTGCAACTCTTCATGCTTCTTGCTTAAAGCATGGAAACGCTCTTCCGACATGTCCTTTTCTTGCTTCATCTTGATGAGCGCGTCTTCCAACTCCTCTACATCTTAGTTAGGGAGAGTTAATGGCTCCACCACAACCATAGACATAGGTCTTTCACAAGGATAAGGCATCTTCAACTCCATATCTCTCTTCTTCACCCAAAGAGTGTAAGCTTCCAAAGCTACACAATTGCACGGACCAAGCTCGGATCTTCCTTTCCTATGCACATTATGCCAAGCATGCACAATCTTCTGCTTCAAATGTTTGGGATCTTTACACTCTTGATAGAAAAGACCTTCTAACAAAGTGTTATTAGGTTTGTCTGTCAAGGGGAACCCAAGATGTCGACGAGCCAAAGCAGGGTTATAGTTAATTCCTCCTTGTGTACCAATGAGAGGCACATTAGAGAATTCACCACAATTATCAATAATCTCCAAACTGCCTAAAGACAGATCATACCAAACTATATCATCATTAGTGAGAGACATAAGTCTCTGAGACCACCTTAGACACTGTTTGTTCTCCACAAAAGCAGGCGTCTGAGGCAAGTGCGAAATAAACCACTTGTATAGAAGAGGAATGCAACATACAATAGTTCTACCACCTTTAGAATACCTTAGATGCAAAGAGAAATACATATCACCCAACAAAGTAGGCACAGGATTCCCAATCAAGAAAAGTCTAATGGCGTTAACATCAACAAAACCGTCAATGTTAGGGAACAAAGCTAATCCATAAATGAGGAACATAAAGATAGCTTCGAAAGCATCCACACTACCAACTTGAGCAAAAGTGGTAGCTTCCTTGATGAGGAAAATAGATGGCAACCCAAATAACCCTCCTTTCTTCACCCAATGAGCCTCTATCTCAGACTTCTTCAAGTGAAGAGCTTCAGCAATAATACTAGACCGGGGAATCTCCTCCAATCCACTAAAAGGCACTCTACTAGAAACAGGTATCCCCAAAAGATGAGAATACTCCTTCAAGGTAAGTACAAGCTGAAAATTTAGGAAAGTGAAACAATGGTAGAGAGGATCATAGAACTACATCAATACATTCAAGAGTCCTTCAACCACATCAGCAAACAAAATGGATAGAAGCTTCCCATGACATTGTTTGAAGTCTAAGGGATCTAATACAAAAGATGCTAGCTTCCTTAACTCTTTCAAGTCGGGACATCTGAAATTGTACTTCTTAGTGTTCCTTCATCCACAATCCATGGTCTGAAAATATTTGCAAATGACACCTTAGTTCCTTGAAGTTTTGTGTGATGAATGTTATGATGCACATGAAATGCATGAATGCAACAATCACAAGTAAGGGATCACACACAAGGCAAACAAAGGTCAAGGGGTGAATCAAGTCATTGTCAAGATCAATCATCCATTTTGGTGTATTATGGTTTACACCTTATCAACACCCAAGTTCCATTGATATTGACAAGACTTGATTGGATCAACCAAGAATCAAGGGTTTGTTGCAAGTCACGAGCATGGAGTCTGGGTAAGAACCATCCCAAAGGAGTGAACTAAGGATAAAACCTGTAGATCATGTTCTAAAAATTTCCCAGGGTCTTAATTCCATCTATTGGATATTACAGGTTAAGATGACTGACTCATCAACCCATAATATTCTCAAGAGAAACTCGTCTGAGTGTAGTATCGCGTAGCAACTATTATCAAGTCTACACCTGAATAGCTTCCGCACTACGTCCTAAATAGGACAAGATGGGTTAAGTGTTCTAAGGTACTCAGCTTCTCAGACCCAATTAGAAATAGTAATGCCTAACCACGAATACTTGTGTGACATTTCCAAATCCAAAGGAGTCTCCACTGAGTAGATGGATCTCAAGCCAACTTGTTAAGGACTACTCCACATAAGTCGAACATGAGTATACCATCCTCCTATCTTAATTGCACTCAAGTTCAGGTTAGAACTTATCTCACCACTCAGAGATCACCAAGCACAACAAGTAGATTATATCACAGATACATATATACAAACATCACATATATACAAATATATTCACACAAAAAGTAGGCTAAACCCACTGGAGACTACTCCCCAGCAGAGTCGCCACTTAATTTCTGTAGCGGGAAATTCATGATCATCAAGATATTGACAAGCTAGAGATCAATTAACAAGAGTCGCCACCGCGCTATTATTTTTTCCAAGGGAAAAGGGAAAAAGTATGAACAAAACCCAATTAGTAAGAAGTTTTCAAATAAAAACTAATAAAAATCAGAGATCAAAGGTAAGGGGGTTGGTTACATAGAGGGAAGGTGTTAGCACCCAAAGTGTCCTAGGTACTCCTAGGGAGCCCTTTTTGTGTGCATATGTATTTTGTACAAAGTGATGTTTACAAGCAAATAGAATGGGGGGATGAGAAAAGAATTCATTAATTATATTTTTGTGTTTGACAAGACCTTCGGTCTTGTGCCTACGTACCAACATAAAAATGAGGGATTAAAACCTCGTAGTTCGTGCTATAAATTTCAAAATGAGTGTGTTGATTTTAACAAAATTTAAGTTTGAAAGGCACAAAGGCCTAAAATGGTTTGAATGAGTTAGTTCTTTTCGGCTTTTTGAAAGTTTAAGTCAAATATAGTTAAATTTATTTACAAGTTTGACTTAAGAAAATAGGTTTGAAAATGCAATGGCATAAGGCCAAAGTTTCTACCTTTTGCAAAAGTGGTCTAAGTTTAGAACAAAAATAGTTCACACAAAGAAGGTTTTGAAAATGTAGGCAGAGATTTTGAAATTAAAGAAATGGGGAGAAGATGAAGAGACTACCCTATGTACAAAAATTTAAAAGTTTAAAGTTGAAAAGATCTAATCAAATGGGAGCAATCCAATAGACAAGTATGTCAATAGAAACCCAGAATTCCCTTGGACTTTTAGAATCAAGCAACACACAAATGCACAATTATATCAATCTTGGAGAGTAAATGCATCAAATAAAGATGGCCTTATCCAAGCTTATCCACTTCATGATCTTCTTCAAAGTAGCCTATGTAGCAGATGAATTCCACAAGTCACAGGTTCAACATAACAGCTTAACAACGATCAAATGTTGCAGATGAACTGGAGAGATCTTGAATGATGTATTAGATGAATTTCACATTGCAAGTTCTTGGTTCTTCAACAAATTGGCATTGGCCAAGTCCATTAACAAAGGAATGTTGCCAAAATTCTAAGTCCAATTGGGGCAAGATCAAATCAACAGTCTACTCAAAAGTCTTTTAGGGTTTTTGTTATTATTATGTACATTAATGGTCAAAGACTACACAAGAAAACAAGGTATGCACAAACAAAATCATATCACACAATATGGTCCTAATGGACAAAGTGAAATTTAAATTAACATAAACAATTAGAATGATATTTATAATGGTAAATGATATAAAATGCTAAAAGTAAATTGCATTAAACTAAAGACTTGAAAGTAAAAGTTAATGGTTAGTAAGTTAGTAGTTAGCTTTGTTTTGCTTTATGATTTCAAGACATTCTTTGGAGAACACTTAACCCACTTGCCACAAGCATGGATCCTTGAACCCAAACATCTTCCAAAGGAAGGACAGAAGGCCAAGTTTCCACACAATACCATGGAAGAGGGGAGACTTACAATCTCACTAACTAGAATGCTTATGCCTTTTGTGTCACAAATTTAGCGCTATGTTAAGCAATCGTACTTGAACTTATGTAGAAGTCACAACTATTTGAGGTTGGGCAATAGACTATTGGTGTTAGTGCATGTTGGAGACATAATATTATGAACTATGCTAATTAAACATACCACACACAAAAAATATGCAAAGGTGTGGCCTAATCTCATTTATACTCATGTTAATATTTCAATCAACTAGCATTAGGACTTTGAGATGTCATTGGCCAAATGGAAATGAATGGATGAAGAAGGGGAATTAGATGAAGAGGGAAAGGGATGAATGAGATCACAAATTGGTCAAAGGAGGACTTTTACCAAATTAATATTATTCATTCATTTTGGGAGATGGAATGTACATTCCATCAATCCCCTAAATCCAATAATATTAACTTGACAAAGTCAAATCAACTTTGACCAAGGCCCAACAACAAATAAGAAACTCAATTAAGTCAATACAAATGGTCAACACAATTAAAATGGAATTTATTCAATTAAAAATAATAAAATAATGCACTAAATTCAAATATGTTTTGTCAAAATCCTAAAATCTCATCAAAACACCAAATAAATGGCCATGAGATTTATCATAGGTTAAACAAGGTCAAAGGAACTTGGAGAAAAAATTCATAATTTTTGGACACTTAAAAATATTTTTAAACAATTAAAAACAAATTCAAAATCAATTAATTCATGAAAAATATTAATAATGATCCAAAAAATAATTTTAATTCAGAATATGAAAGAGAAAAATATTTGAATTTTTTTGGTGAAAGTCCCATATTTTTTGGATCAATATTAAATTTATTATGAATTATTGAAGAAAATGGAATTAAAATGAAACTCAGAAAATCCAAAAATACGTGGATCATCAAATCTCCCTAATTAATTGAGGTGGCATATCTGATGATCCAAAACGCGCATTCCACCTATGTCCAAGTCAACAGCGCTATACACATGGTATTCACAAGGAACGATTAAGATTAAAACGTGGAAGATGGATCCCATGGTTCAGACTCAAGACACATCATCACCAGAGCCAGAGCTCCGGTTGTCTTCTCCGGTGAGCTCCACCGGACTGGTCAACATGAACCATCACCAAAATTCAAAAAAGGGACATGATCTTAAAGAAAAAACATCACTGAGCACGAATATGACCTCCAATTCTTCCAATTCCAAATATATTAAGAGATATGTGCAATTGAAAAATGAGGTTCATGATCTGAGTTGCTTCGATTTGACCTCAAAGCAACTCAATCTTCTTGCCTACATTGGTAGGACTTCAGACAACTCAAGAATCAATGGAATTAAGCAATAAATTCAGAGAATCGAAGAGTTTAAAATTTCTGCAAATTACCTTCAATGGAGGTCTGAACTTGCTAGATCTTGATCTGAATTGTGCTTGGCTTCACTTCACTTGCTTGCAGGAGAGGAATGGAAAGGTTTAGAAGCAATGGATTCCTGGAGTATTGAATTCCAAAATAGTGGAGATTCAAGCTCAAATTCAAATTAATTTATCAATGTTATCCTATGAGAGTGAAGGGTTTTCAATGGGGATTCAAAGCTGGCGCGATGTGTGTGTTAATTCTGAGCAAATGCAGCTGTATATATAGCCAAATCCATGTGATATTTACACACTCTTTTCAACCTTCCAAATTTGTAAAATGATGATAGCATGGTGTATGGGCGTGCATAGGCCCATGAAATGAGAGCTTGAAGTCCAAAATGAATGATCAGATGTGTTGAAGCAAGCTTGGAATGCAAGGCAATTGAACATTGATGCTTGAAGTTGGATCCATGCCAAATGATATCAGCTTGTTTAAGCCATGTGCAGCCTATGCATTTCAATTCCAAAATGAATGAGTTTAAGCTCTTTGGAAAGGTGAGATCAAGAGGAACAAGTTTGATGTTGAACACTTTTTCATTTGGAGCTTGAACTTGGAGAAATTTGAGGTGGAAGTTTGAAAAAATTTGACATATCAAAATTTTTCTAAGTGTTAAGCCATATGTCTCAATATTCCACCTTGCTTAACTTTTTATAGGAGCTTCAAATGAGAAAAGTTTCTTTATCAAAGTTGTAGCTCTCTCAAAGACCTTAAAAATGGTCACCAATTTCATGTCATATAGATTTGAAATAATAGAGTTATGCATTTTTGAAGTTTGGAAAAATCACTTGATCAATGGTATAGGTCAAAAGTGACCTATAATGTAGCCTCATATCACATTTTCAAAGAAGTTGAATTAGCTCCCACTCCTAACATCAAAGTTGAAGTAGACACATTGAATTTGATTGAGCAAGCTGAGGACCGTAGAACATTTAACCAAACTTGGCCTATTTAGGGCGTAGTGTGAAGACTGTTCAAGTGTAGACTTGATAACAGTTATTACGCAATACTACACTCAGACGAGTTTCTCTTGAGAATTATGAGTTGATGAGTCAGTCATCCTAACCTATAATATCCGATAGATGGAATTAAGACTCTGGGAACTTTTTAGAACATGATCTACAGGTTTTTATCCTTAGTATACTCCTTTGGGATGGTTATTAACCTGACTCCATGCTTGTGACTCGCAACAAACCCTTTGATTCTTGGTTGATCCAATCAAGTCTTGTCAATATCAATGGAACTTGGGTTTTGATAAGGTGAAAACCATAATCCACCAAAATGGATGATTGATCTTGACAATGACTTGATTCATCCCTTGACCTTTATTTGTTTTCCTTGTGTGTGATCCCTTATTTGTTGGCATCATGACATTCATCACACAAAAAATAACTCAAGGAACTGAGGTTTTATTTGCAAATATTTTCAGACCATGGATTATGGACGAAGGAACACTAAGAAGTACAGTTTCAGATGTCCTGACCTGATTTGCAAATATCATCTTTTGTATTAGATCCCTTAGACTTCAAGCAACGCCATGGGAAACTCTTGTTTGTATTATATGCTGATGTGGTTGAAGGACCCTTGAGTGTTTTGGTTTAGTTTTATGATCCTCTCTACCGTTCCCTCACTTTTCCCGATTCTCATCTTATGCCTACGTTAGGGGAGTATGCCCATCTCTTGGGAATACTTATTTCTGACAAGGTGCCTTTTAATGGATTGGCAGAGATTCCCAGATCTCAAATTATAGTTGAAGCTCTTCATCTGAAGATGTCTGAGATTGAGGCTCATTGGATGAAGAAAGGAGGAATGTTTGGGTTGACATATGAGAGTCTCATTAGGAAAGCTACTGCCTTTTCTCAAGCCGGTAGTGTGGATGCTTTTGAAGCCATCTTTGTGTTGCTCATCTATGGTTTGGCTTTGTTACCTAACATTGACATTTTTGTTGATGTTAACGCCATTAAAATCTTCTTGATTGGGAATCCTGTGCCTACTGTGTTAGGTGATATGTACTTCTCTTTGAATTTGAGGAATTCTAAAGGTGGTGGGACTATTATATGTTGTGTTCCTATTCTGTACAAGTGGTTTATTTCGCACTTGCCTCAGATGCCTGCTTCTATGGAGAAAAAACAATGTATATGGTGGTCTCAGAGACTTATGTCTCTCACTAATTATGATATAGTTTGGTATGACTCTGCCTTGAGTTGCTTGGATATTATTGATAGTTATGGTGAATTCTCTAATGTGCATCTCATTGGTACACAAGGAGGAATTAACTACAACCCTGCTTTGGCTCGTCGTCAACTTGGGTTCCCCTTGAGAGACAAACTTAATAACACTAAGTTAGAAGGCCTTTTCTATCAAGAGGGTAAAGATCCCCAACTTTTGAAGCAGAAGATGGTACATGCTTGGCATAATGTGCATAGAAAAGAAAAGTTTCGAGCTTGGTCCGCACAACTGTGTAGCTTCGGAAGCTTACACTACTTGGGTGAAGAAGAGATCTTTGGAGTTGAAGATGTCGTATGCTTGTGAGAGACCTATGTCTATGGTTGTGGTTGAACCATTAACTCTCCCTAACCAAGATGTAGAGGAGTTGGAAGATGCACTTTCCAAGATGAAACAAGAGAAGTATATGTGGGAAGAGCGGTTCCATGCTTTGAGCCGAAAGCATGAGGAGTTGCAGCTTGAGTATAAGGACAAAGATGCGCTTATTGAACTTCTTGAAGACCGAGCAGTGAAGAGACAGAAAGAGCCAGAGGGTCCATCTTCCTCTAGTATGCCTCAGCCTTCCGGTTCTTGGAAGAAGATTGTTGATCAGCTTGTCCTCGAGAAGGCTCAGATGAAGACATCTTTTGAGACCGAGATTCAACGCATCTAAAGGAAGTATGTGCCTGCAGCCAGATCATCTGACACTATTGTTAGGGTATTCTTAGGATGATAAGTTTCCTTTTTTCTTGTATTTGTATTTTGGTTTCTGAAATTGTACTCAGTGTAATCCTTCCAGATTATATGAATAAAAGAGATTTTTTATGGTCAATCAAATTGTTACTATTGTTATTATATATTTGCAAATAAAATGGTATGTTCCTTGAAAATAAAATAAACAACACATTGCATTTCATGCATCATTTGCATAGTAGGTTTTTCCGCCAGATGTCTTATCGGTTATTCTTCTATGCTTCACCCAAGCTGAATCACTGATACAACACTCGCGCCAATCAATCGACAATCATGGAGCACTTAGAGAAAGAGAACCGATAACTGAAAGATGAGATTGCTCGCCTGACCACTATGGTGGAGTCTGTTCTAGCTTCTCAGAATCAGTCTTCTCCAACTCCCTCAACTCCTCTTCCTCAGAGGACTGTTATTGCAAAGGTTGCTACCTCAACTGTTCCTATTACTGCTACTCAATCCGATCCAACAATGCCTGCTGGATTCCCGTGGGGGATGCCACCAAATTTCATGCCTGAAGGGTTTGCACCCACATTTGTTTCTATGCCGACATCTAGCCCGATCATGTCTGTGCCGCCTCTAATCGTTCACACTCTGCCTCGTGTTGAGAACACCATCTACCACTCCGAGCCCTCTGAGGGCCCAAATGTATATGAGAAAATGGATGAAATGAAGGATCAGTTCCTTGAGCTGCACAAGGAGTTGAAAACATTGAGAGGAAATGATTTGTTTTGAAAGAATGCTGTTGAACTCGGTTTGGTTCCCAATGTCAAGATCCTGATGAAGTTCAAAGTCCCTGACTTTGAAAAGTATAAGGGAAATACTTGTCCACTTATCCATCTTGTTATGTATGCCAGGAAAATATCAACTCAAACTGATAATGATCAGTTATTGATTCACTACTTCCAAGACAGTCTGACTGGTGCCGCTTTGAGGTGGTACATGGGGCTAGATAGTGCAAGTGTTCACACATTTAATGATTTGGGTGAAGCTTTTGGGAAACAGTATAAGTACAACATGGATATGGCGCCTGATAGAGACCAACTGAGGTCTATGTCTTAGAAAGATAAAGAGACATTTAAAGAGTATGCTTAGAAGTGGAGAGAGCTTGCCACTCAAATCAATCCTCCGTTGGAAGAAAAGGAGATGACTAAGATTTTCCTTAAGACCCTGAGTTCATTTTATTACGAACGAATGATTGCTAGTGCCCCTAGTGACTTTACCGAAATGGTAAACATGGGGATGAGATTATAGGAAGGAGTCCGAGAGGGACGTCTATCTAAGGAAGAGGTATCATCAAGCAAGAAGTATGGAAGCAGTTTCTCCAGAAAGAAGGAAAATGAAACTAATGCAGTGTCTGTAGGGAGGCAGAGGAGGCCTCATGTCAAAAGAAATCTGCAACCATGTCATCATCATTACCAGGTTTCATCAGTTATTCCAATATTTTCAAACAATCAATCAATGTCATTTCAACAACAACGTCAACAACAACCGCAACAAAGAACCAACAACTACAACAACAACACTAATAATCAATAACAACAATAAAATTTCGAGAGGAAGAAGGCCTCTTTCGACCCTTTTCCTATGTCATATGCCGAACTATATCCATCTTTGGTTCTCAAGAACCTACTCCGACAAAGGAATCTGCCACAAATTCCATAACCACTTCCATGGTGGTATAAGCCAGAACTCCGTTGCGCCTTTCATCAAGGAGCTCTCGGTCATGATATCAAAAATTGTAACCCATTGAAGTATGAGGTCCAGAATCTAGTAAAAAGTGGGATGGTGTCCTTCGAGGACCGTGCGCCGAATGTAAAAGCTAACCCATTGCCCGCTCATGGTAATTCCTCTGTTAATATGGTAGATGGTTGTCCAGGAAGTTTCAGAGTATTCGATGTGCGATGTATTCGTCGGTCCTTGGTGGAGATGCATATGACCCTGTGTACCATCAGTGATTATGAGCACGACCATGATGATTATGCAATTTGCAGTGTAAACCCCTGTGGGTGTTTGATCGTCAAGAGAGATATCCAGAAGTTGATGGATGAGAATGTAATTCAGATTCAACAATCGAGGAATATAGATGTTGTGTACCAGTATTTAAGACCCCTGAGCGGGTAGTGATTCAATTTGACAGTAGCAGCAGTAACAACGTCAACAGATCGGTATCACCGTTAGTGATACGGTTAGCGGGCCTCATCCCGTATGCTTCCGATAGAGCTATTCCTTACCAATATAATGCTACCATGATAGAGAATGGTTAAGAGGTTCCGTTGTGTATGACCAATTCTATTGTGAATATTGCATATATTGCGAAGGTGACCCATAGAGGTCGTGTGTTTGGTCCAGTCTTTCTAAAGGATGTAGAAGAGGATGTAGTTAGTAAGAAGGTTGAGGTACTTGCGGTGAACCCAGTTAGTGCTCCAATGTGTCAGTCTGGTGAATCCAGCAAATTGAAGCCTAATGATGATGATGAAGTACTAAGATTAATCGAGAAAAGTGAATTTAATATGGAAGAGCAGATGCTCCAAACTCCTTCAAAAATTTCAGTGTTGTCTCTGCTCATGCATTCTGAAGCGCACAGTGAAGCACTGCAAATAATGTTGGATCAAGCTTACGTCAAGCATGATGTAACTTTGGATCAATTTGACCACATTGTGTCTAACATCACTTCCTGTAACAACTTGAGCTTTTGTGATGAAGAACTTCCCGATGAAGGTAGAAATCACAATCTGACACTACATATATCGATGAACTGTAAGGAGGATGCATTGTCAAATGTGTTGGTTGATACCGGTTCTTATTTGAATGTACTCCCCAAATCAAATCTGTCTAGATTTTCTTATCAAGGCGCCCTAATGAGGTATATCGGCGTGATTGTCAAGGCATTTGACGGTTCTCGCAAGACTGTTATAGGAGAAGTGGACCTTCCAATAAAGACATGTCCGAGTGATTTTCAGATTACTTTTCAAGTAATGGATATCCACCCGGCCTATAGCTGTTTATTGGGAAGGCCATGGATGCATGAGGCTGGACCTGTGACATCTACCCTGCATCAGAAACTGAAATTTGTGAAGAATGACAAGCTTGTCATTGTGGGTGGAGAGAAAGCATTGATGGTAAACCATTTGTCGTATTTTTCATATGTTGAAGCCGAAGAGGAGGTTGGAACTCCGTTCCAAGCTCTATCTATTGCTGAAGTGAAGAAAACTGGGGCACCCATGTTTTCTTTCAAAGATGCGCAAAAAATTATTGAAGATGGTAGTACTGATCAGTGGGGCCATATGGTAGAGGTTGCCGAGAACAAGAATATAGCCTATTTGGGATTCTAGCGAGGGTTGTCTAATGTTAAAGCTGAAGATATGCAACCGAGTTTCCGTAGCGGAGGGTTCATCCATGGTAATGAACGACACTCATCTGTTGTCATTAAGGGTGATGAAGATGAGGATTGCGCCAATTTTGTGACGCATGGAAAGGCTTGCAACAATTGGGTTATTGTTGATGTTCCTGTTATTGTCCATCGCTCTAAGTAATTTGTCTTTTCATTATTTTGAGAAAATCCTTCTCCTATACCTAAGGGAGAAGAGAACATTGTTGGGCATTTTTCAATTTTTATCATCAATAAAATGCAATTCTATTCATCCACATCTATGATGTTTAATTTTTACTTTTTGCTTTTCTGAAAATGGTAATCACATAAAACATAATTAAATAAATAACAAATTGTCCATATGCATAATATTTGGTCATAATTCACTTATTTAAAATTAAAATATCAAATCATTATGCAGGTTGGTTTCCAAACCCATTGGATACAATGATCCAACTCCTTCTCCAAACTTTGAATTCCTTGTATTTGAGGATGAGAAAGAAAGTGATGAAGAAGTGTCTGATGAATTATCTCGTCTACTTGAGCACGAGGAAAAAGCCATTCAGCCATTTGAATATCAGATTGAGTTAGTCAACTTGGGTACCTAAGATGATGTGAAGGAAGTCAAGATTGGGTCTCAAATGTGTCTAGAGGTTAAGAAGGGGTTGATTGATCTTCTTCGAGAGTATTCAAATGTGTTTGCTTGGTCCTATCAAGATATTCCTGGTTTGGATTCTAAAATTGTGGAGCATATATTGCAATTAAAGCCAGAATGCCCGCCAGTCAAGCATAAGTTGAGAAGGACTCATCCTGATATGGCAGTAAAGATCAAAGAAGAAGTGAAAAAGCAGATCGATGTCAGTTTCCTCGTTACTGCTAAGTATCCACAATTGGTGGCCAATATTGTTCCTGTTCTGAAGAAGGATGGAAAAGTACGCATGTGTGTCGATTATAGAGATTTGAACAAAGCTAGTCCAAAAGATAATTTCCCTCTGCCACACATTGACATGTTGGTAGACAATACAACTAAATTCAAAGTCTTTTCGTTTATGGACGGATTTTCTGGTTATAACCAGATTAAAATGGCACCCGAAGATATGGAGAAGACCACATTCATTACACCTTGGGGAACATTCTATTAAAGAGTGATTCCTTTCAGTTTAAAGAATGCGGGTGAAATACACCAGAGAGCTATGACTACTCTTTTTCATGACATGATGCATAAAGAGGTCGAAGTCTATGTTGATGATATGATTGCTAAATCCAGGGATGAAGAAGAACATGTTGAGCATTTGTTGAAGCTATTCCAACGTTTGAGGAAGTAAAAACTCCGCTTGAATCCCAATAAATGTACTTTTGGTGTTCGTTCTGGTAAGTTGTTGGGCTTTATCGTCATCGAGAAGGGTATTGAAGTTGATCCTGCCAAGGTCAAAGCAATACAGGAGATGCCTGTGCCCAAAACTGAGAAGCAAGTCATACATTTTCTCGGCCACTTGAATTATATCTCAAGATTCTTATCGCATATGACTGCCACATGTGCGCCTATATTCAAGCTTCTTCGAAAGGATCAGTCTTGTGATTGGATCGAAGATTTCCAGAAATCTTTTGACAATATCAAAGAATATCTACTTGAGCCTCTGATTCTGTCTCCGCCTGTTGAAGGAAGACCATTGATCATGTATTTGATTCTGCTTGATGAAATTATGGGTTGCGTTCTGGGTCAGCATGATGTAACTGGAAAGAAAGAATATGCAATTTACAACCTCAGTAAGAAATTCACCGACTGTGAGACTCAGTACTCTATGATTGAAAAAACTTGTTGTGCATTGGCTTGGGCTGCTAAGCGTCTGCGTCAGTATATGTTCAATCATACTACTTGGTTGATATCCAAAATGGATCCAATCAAGTATATTTTCGAGAAGCCTGCTTTAATTGGGAGAATTGCCCGTCGGTAGATGTTGTTATCTGAGTATGATATTGAATACCGATCTCAATAAGCTATCAAAGGTAGTGTCTTGGTCGACCATTTGGCTCACCAACCGATTGAAGACTATCAGTCAGTACAGTATGATTTTCTTGACGAAGAGATCTTGTACTTGAAAATGAAAGATTGTGATGAACCATTGCTTGAAGAAGGGCCAGAATCTGGTTCCCGTTGGGGTATGGTGTTTGATGGAGTTGTTAATCAGTATAGTAATGGCATTGGGGCATGGATTATTACTCCTCAAGGCACTCATTTTCCGTTTACAGCTAGATTAAATTTCAAGTGTACATATAATATGGTTGAGTATGAAGCTTGCATTATGGGGCTCGAAGAGGCCATTGATCTCAGAATCAAATATCTTGACATCTATGGAGATTCAGCTTTGGTTGTGAATCAAATTAAAGGTGAATGGGAGATGAATCAACCTAGTTTGATACCATATAGAGATTATGCGAGGAGGATTTCAACTTTCTTTACAAAGGATGAATTTCATCATATCCCTCGAGATGAAAACCCGATGGCAGATGCTCTTGCAACGTTGTCTTCAATGATTATGGAAAAATTCTGGAATGAAGTTCCTAATTTGACTGTGATGCGTCTTGATAGGCTACCTCATGTGTTTGCTGTTGAAGAGGTCAAAGATGAGAAGCCGTGGTATTATGATATCAAGTGTTTTCTCCAAAGTCAGACTTACCCGCCTGTGGCATCTTTGAAAGATAAGAAGACATTGGGAATATTAGTTGGAAACTTCTACCTAAATGGTGATGTGCCGTACAAGAGAAACTTCGATATGGTTCTGCTCAGATGTGTGGATAGACACAAAGCATACCTGTTGATGACTGAAGTCCATGAAGGTTCCTTTGGTACTCATTCCAATGGACATGCTATGACTAAGAAGATGTTGAGAGCATGTTACTATTGGCTGACAATGGAATCTGACTAATGCAAGCTTGTGAAGAAATGCCATAAATGTCAAATATATACAGATAAGATTCATGTTCCTCCGACACTGTTGAATGCCATTTCCTCTCCATGGCCCTTCTCCATGTGGGGAATTGTTATGATTGGCATGATTGAGCCTACAGCTTCAAATGGACATCGTTTTATTCTGGTGGCTATTGACTAATTAACAAAGTGGGTTGAAGCGGATCGTATACGAATGTTACACCTTGGGGAACATTCTGTTATAGAGTGATTCCTTTCAGTTTAAAGAATGCGGGTGAAATACACCAGAGAGCTATGACTACTCTTTTTCATGACATGATGCATAAAGAGGTCGAAGTCTATGTTGATGATATGATTGCTAAATCCAGGGATGAAGAAGAACATGTTGAGCATTTGTTGAAGCTATTCCAACGTTTGAGGAAGTAAAAACTCCGTTTGAATCCCAATAAATGTACTTTTGATGTTCGTTCTGGTAAGTTGTTGGGCTTTATCGTCATCGAGAAGGGTATTGAAGTTGATCCTGCCAAGGTCAAAGCAATACAGGAGATGCCTGCACCCAAAACTAAGAAGCAAGTCATACATTTTCTCGGCCGCTTGAATTATATCTCAAGATTCTTATCGCATATGACTGCCACATGTGCGCCTATATTCAAGCTCCTTCGAAAGGATCAGTCTTGTGATTGGTTCGAAGATTGCCAGAAATCTTTTGACAATATCAAAGAATATCTGCTTGAGCCTCTGATTCTGTCTCCGCCTGTTGAAGGAAGACCATTGATCATGTATTTGATTGTGCTTGATGAAAGTATGGGTTGCGTTCTGGGTCAGCAAGATGTAACTGGAAAGAAAGAATATGCAATTTACTACCTCAGTAAGAAATTCACCGACTGTGAGACTCGGTATTCTATGATTGAAAAAACTTGTTGTGCATTGGCTTGGGCTGCTAAGCGTCTGCATCAGTATATGTTCAATCATACTACTTGGTTGATATCCAAAATGGATCTAATCAAGTATATTTTCGAGAAGCCTGCTTTAACTGGGAGAATTGCCCGTCGGCAGATGTTGTTAGCTGAGTATGATATTGAATACCGATCTCAAAAAGCTATCAAAGGTAGTGTCTTGGTCGACCATTTGGCTCACCAACCGATTGAAGACTATCAGTCAGTCCAATATGATTTTCTTGACGAAGATATCTTGTACTTGAAAATGAAAGATTGTGATGAACCATTGCTTGAAGAAGGGCCAGAATCTGGTTCCCGTTGGGGTATGGTGTTTGATGGAGTTGTTAATCAGTATGGTAATGGCATTGAGGCATGGATTATTACTCCTCAAGGCACTCATTTTCCGTTTACAGCTAGATTAACTTTCAAGTGTACAGATAATATGGTTGAGTATGAAGCTTGCATTATGGGGCTCGAAGAGGCCATTGATCTCAGAATCAAATATCTTGACATCTATGGAGATTCAGCTTTGGTTGTGAATCAAATTAAAGGTGAATGGGAGATGAATCAACCTAGTTTGATACCATATAGAGATTATGCGAGGAGGATTTCAACTTTTTTTACAAAGGATGAATTTCATCATATCCGTCGAGATGAAAACCCGATGGCAGATGCTCTTGCAACGTTGTCTTCAATGATTATGGTAAAATTCTGGAATGAAGTTCCTAATTTGACTGTGATGCGTCTTGATAGGCCAGCTCATGTGTTTGCTGTTGAAGAGGTCAAAGATGAGAAGACGTGGTATTATGATATCAAGTGTTTTCTCCAAAGTCAGACTTACCCGCCTGTGGCATCTTTGAAAGATAAGAAGACCTTGAGAAGATTAGTTGGCAACTTCTACCTAAATGGTGATGTGCCGTACAAGAGAAACTTCGATATGGTTCTGCTCAGATGTGTGGATAGACACAAAGCATACCTGTTGATGACTGAAGTCCATGAAGGTTCCTTTGGTACTCATTCCAATGGACATGCTATGACTAAGAAGATGTTGAGAGCATGTTACTATTGGCTGACAATGGAATCTGACTATTGCAAGCTTGTGAAGAAATGCCATAAGTGTCAAATATATACAGATAAGATTCATGTTCCTCCGACACTGTTGAATGCCATTTCCTCTCCATGGCCCTTCTCCATGTGGGGAATTGATATGATTGGCATGATTGAGCCTAAAGCTTCAAATGGACATCGTTTTATTCTGGTGGCTATTGACTAATTAACAGAGTGGGTTGAACCGGATCGTATACGAATGTTACACCTTGGGGAACATTCTGTTATAGAGTGATTCCTTTCAGTTTAAAGAATGCGGGTGAAATACACCAGAGAGCTATGACTACTCTTTTTCATGACATGATGCATAAAGAGGTCGAAGTCTATGTTGATGATATGATTGCTAAATCCAGGGATGAAGAAGAACATGTTGAGCATTTGTTGAAGCTATTCCAACGTTTGAGGAAGTAAAAACTCCGCTTGAATCCCAATAAATGTACTTTTGGTGTTCGTTCTGGTAAGTTGTTGGGCTTTATCGTCATCGAGAAGGGTATTGAAGTTGATCCTGCCAAGGTCACAGCAATACAGGAGATGCCTGCGCCCAAAACTAAGAAGCAAGTCATACATTTTCTCGGCCGCTTGAACTATATCTCAAGATTCTTATCGCATATGACTGCCACGTGTGCGCCTATATTCAAGCTTCTTCGAAAGGATCAGTCTTGTGATTGGATCGAAGATTGCCAGAAATCTTTTGACAATATCAAAGAATATCTGCTTGAGCCTCTGATTCTGTCTCCGCCTGTTGAAGGAAGACCATTGATCATGTATTTCATTGTGCTTGATGAAAGTATGGGTTGCGTTCTGGGTCAGCAAGATGTAACTGGAAAGAAAGAATATGCAATTTACTACCTCAGTAAGAAATTCACCGACTGTGAGACTCGGTATTCTATGATTGAAAAAACTTGTTGTGCATTGGCTTGGGCTGCTAAGCGTCTGCATCAGTATATGTTCAATCATACTACTTGGTTGATTTCCAAAATGGATCCAATCAAGTATATTTTCGAGAAGCCTGCTTTAATTGGGAGAATTGCCCGTCGGCAGATGTTGTTATCTGAGTATGATATTGAATACCGATCTCAAAAAGCTATCAAAGGTAGTGTCTTGGTCGACCATTTGGCTCACCAACCGATTGAAGACTATCAGTCAGTACAGTATGATTTTCTTGACGAAGAGATCTTGTACTTGAAAATGAAAGATTGTGATGAACCATTGCTTGAAGAAGGGCCAGAATCTGGTTCCCGTTGGGGTATGGTGTTTGATGGAGTTGTTAATCAGTATGGTAATGGCATTGGGGCATGGATTATTACTCCTCAAGGCACTCATTTTCCGTTTACAGCTAGATTAACTTTCAAGTGTACAGATAATATGGTTGAGTATGAAGCTTGCATTATGGGGCTCGAAGAGGCCATTGATCTCAGAATCAAATATCTTGACATCTATGGAGATTCAGCTTTGGTTGTGAATCAAATTAAAGGTGAATGGGAGATGAATCAACCTAGTTTGATACCATATAGAGATTATGCGAGGAGGATTTCAACTTTTTTTACAAAGGATGAATTTCATCATATCCCTCGAGATGAAAACCCGATGGCAGATGCTCTTGCAACGTTCTCTTCAATGATTATGGTAAAATTCTGGAATGAAGTTCCTAATTTGACTGTGATGCGTCTTGATAGGCCAGCTCATGTGTTTGCTGTTGAAGAGGTCAAAGATGAGAAGCCTTGGTATTATGATATCAAGTGTTTTCTCCAAAGTCAGACTTACCCGCCTGTCGCATCTTTGAAAGATAAGAAGACCTTGAGAATATTAGTTGGAAACTTCTACCTAAATGGTGATGTGCCGTACAAGAGAAACTTCGATATGGTTCTGCTCAGATGTGTGGATAGACACAAAGCATACCTGTTGATGACTGAAGTCCATGAAGGTTCCTTTGGTACTCATTCCAATGGACATGCTATGACTAAGAAGATGTTGAAAGCATGTTACTATTGGGTGACAATGGAATCTGACTATTGCAAGCTTGTGAAGAAATGCCATAAGTGTCAAATATATACAGATAAGATTCATGTTCCTATGACACTGTTGAATGCCATTTCCTCTCCATGGCCCTTCTCCATGTGGGGAATTGATATGATTGGCATTATTGAGCCTAATGCTTCAAATGGACATCGTTTTATTCTGGTGGCTATTGACTAATTAACAAAGTGGGTTGAAGCGGATCGTATACGAATGTTACACCTTGGGGAACATTCTGTTATAGAGTGATTCCTTTCAGTTTAAAGAATGCGGGTGAAATACACCAGAGAGTTATGACTACTCTTTTTCATGACATGATGCATAAAGAGGTCGAAGTCTATGTTGATGATATGATTGCTAAATCCAGGGATGAAGAAGAACATGTTGAGCATTTGTTGAAGCTATTCCAACGTTTGAGGAAGTAAAAACTCCGCTTGAATCCCAATAAATGTACTTTGTGTGTTCGTTCTGGTAAGTTGTTGGGCTTTATCGTCATCGAGAAGGGTATTGAAGTTGATCCTGCCAAGGTCAAAGCAATACAGGAGATGCCTGCGCCCAAAACTAAAAAGTAAGTCATACATTTTCTCGGCCGCTTGAATTATATCTCAAGATTCTTATCGCATATGACTGCCACATGTGCGCCTATATTCAAGCTCCTTCGAAAGGATCAGTCTTGTGATTGGATCGAAGATTGCCAGAAATCTCTTGACAATATCAAAGAATATCTGCTTGAGCCTCTGATTCTGTCTCCACCTGTTGAAGGAAGACCATTGATCATGTATTTGATTGTGCTTGATGAAAGTATGGGTTGCGTTCTGGGTCAGCAAGATGTAACTGGAAAGAAAGAATATGCAATTTACTACCTCAGTAAGAAATTCACCGACTGTGAGACTCGGTATTCTATGATTGAAAAAACTTGTTGTGCATTGGCTTGGGCTGCTAAGCGTCTGCTTCAGTATATGTTCAATCATACTACTTGGTTGATATCCAAAATGGATCCAATCAAGTATATTTTCGAGAAGCCTGCTTTAGCTGGGAGAATTGCCCGTCGGCAGATGTTGTTATCTGAGTATGATATTGAATACCGATCTCAAAAAGCTATCAAAGGTAGTGTCTTGGTCGACCATTTGGCTCACCAACCGATTGAAGACTATCAGTCAGTACAGTATGATTTTCTTGACGAAGAGATCTTGTACTTGAAAATGAAAGATTGTGATGAACCATTGCTTAAAGAAGGGCCAGAATCTGGTTCCCGTTGGGGTATGGTGTTTGATGGAGTTGTTAATCAGTATGATAATGGCATTGGGGCATGGATTATTACTCCTCAAGGCACTCATTTTCCGTTTACAGCTAGATTAACTTTCAAGTGTACAGATAATATGGTTGAGTATGAAGCTTGCATTATGGGGCTCGAAGAGGCCATTGATCTCAGAATCAAATATCTTGACATCTATGGAGATTCAGCTTTGGTTGTGAATCAAATTAAAGGTGAATGGGAGATGAATCAACCTAGTTTGATACCATATAGAGATTATGTGAGGAGGATTTCAACTTTCTTTACAAAGGATGAATTTCATCATATCCCTCGAGATGAAAACCCGATGGCAGATGCTCTTGCAACGTTGTCTTCAATGATTATGGTAAAATTCTGGAATGAAGTTCCTAATTTGACTGTGATGCGTCTTGATAGGCCAGCTCATGTGTTTGCTGTTGAAGAGGTCAAAGATGAGAAGCCGTGGTATTATGATATCAAGTGTTTTCTCCAAAGTCAGACTTACCCGCCTGTGGCATCTTTGAAAGATAAGAAGACCTTGAGAAGATTAGTTGGCAACTACTACCTAAATGGTGATGTGTCGTACAAGAGAAACTTCGATATGGTTCTGCTCAGATGTGTGGATAGACACAAAGCATACCTGTTGATGACTGAAGTCCATGAAGGTTCCTTTGGTACTCATTCCAATGGACATGCTATGACTAAGAAGATGTTGAGAGCATGTTACTATTGGCTGACAATGGAATCTGACTATTGCAAGCTTGTGAAGAAATGCCATAAGTGTCAAATATATACAGATAAGATTCATGTTCCTCCGACACTGTTGAATGCCATTTCCTCTCCATGGCCCTTCTCCATGTGGGGAATTGATATGATTGGCATGATTGAGCCTAAAGCTTCAAATGGACATCGTTTTATTCTGGTGGCTATTGACTAAATAACAAAGTGGGTTGAAGCGGATCGTATACGAATGTTACACCTTGGGGAACATTCTGTTATAGAGTGATTCCTTTCAGTTTAAAGAATGCGGGTGAAATACACCAGAGAGCTATGACTACTCTTTTTCATGACATGATGCATAAAGAGGTCGAAGTCTATGTTGATTATATGATTGCTAAATCCAGGGATGAAGAAGAACATGTTGAGCATTTGTTGAAGCTATTCCAACGTTTGAGGAAGTAAAAACTCCGCTTGAATCCCAATAAATGTACTTTTGGTGTTCGTTCTGGTAAGTTGTTGGGCTTTATCGTCATCAAGAAGGGTATTGAAGTTGATCCTGCCAAGGTCAAAGCAATACAGGAGATGCCTGCGCCCAAAACTAAGAAGCAAGTCATACATTTTCTCGGCCGCTTGAATTATATCTCAAGATTCTTATCGCATATGACTGCCACATGTGCGCCTATATTCAAGCTCCTTCGAAAGGATCAGTCTTGTGATTGGATCGAAGATTGCCAGAAATCTCTTGACAATATCAAAGAATATCTGCTTGAGCCTCTGATTCTGTCTCCACCTGTTGAAGGAAGACCATTGATCATGTATTTGATTGTGCTTGATGAAAGTATGGGTTGCGTTCTGGGTCAGCAAGATGTAACTGGAAAGAAAGAATATGCAATTTACTACCTCAGTAAGAAATTCACCGACTGTGAGACTCGGTATTCTATGATTGAAAAAACTTGTTGTGCATTGGCTTGGGCTGCTAAGCGTCTGCATCAGTATATGTTCAATCATACTACTTGGTTGATATCCAAAATGGATCCAATCATGTATATTTTTGAGAAGCCTGCTTTAACTGGGAGAATTGCCCGTCGGCAGATGTTGTTATCTGAGTATGATATGAATACCGATCTCAAAAAGCTATCAAAGGTAGTGTCTTGGTCGACCATTTGGCTCACCAACCGATTGAAGACTATCAGTCAGTACAGTATGATTTTCTTGACGAAGAGATCTTGTACTTGAAAATGAAAGATTGTGATGAACCATTGCTTGAAGAAGGGCCAGAATCTGGTTCCCGTTGGGGTATGGTGTTTGATGGAGTTGTTAATCAGTATGGTAATGGCATTGGGGCATGGATTATTACTCCTCAAGGAACTCATTTTCCGTTTACAGCTAGATTAACTTTCAAGTGTACAGATAATATGGTTGAGTATGAAGCTTGCATTATGGGGCTCGAAGAGGCCATTGATCTCAGAATCAAATATCTTGACATCTATGGAGATTCAGCTTTGGTTGTGAATCAAATTAAAGGTGAATGGGAGATGAATCAACCTAGTTTGATACCATATAGAGATTATGCGAGGAGGATTTCAACTTTCTTTACAAAGGATGAATTTCATCATATCCCTCGAGATGAAAACCCGATGGCAGATGCTCTTGCAACGTTGTCTTCAATGATTATGGTAAAATTCTGGAATGAAGTTCCTAATTTGACTGTGATGCGTCTTGATAGGCCAGCTCATGTCTTTGCTGTTGAAGAGGTCAAAGATGAGAAGCCGTGGTATTATGATATCAAGTGTTTTCTCCAAAGTCAGACTTACCCGCCTGTGGCATCTTTGAAAGATAAGAAGACCTTGAGAATATTAGTTGGAAACTTCTACCTAAATGGTGATGTGACGTACAAGAGAAACTTCGATATGGTTCTGCTCATATGTGTGGATAGACACAAAGCATACCTGTTGATGACTGAAGTCCATGAAGGTTCCTTTGGTACTCATTCCAATGGACATGCTATGACTAAGAAGATGTTGAGAGCATGTTACTATTGGCTGACAATGGAATCTGACTATTGCAAGCTTGTGAAGAAATGCCATAAGTGTCAAATATATACAGATAAGATTCATGTTCCTCCGACACTGTTGAATGCCATTTCCTCTCCATGGCCCTTCTCCATGTGGGGAATTGATATGATTGGCATGATTGAGCCTAAAGCTTCAAATGGACATCGTTTTATTCTGGTGGCTATTGACTAATTAACAAAGTGGGTTGAAGCGGATCGTATACGAATGTTACACCTTGGGGAACATTCTGTTATAGAGTGATTCCTTTCAGTTTAAAGAATGCGGGTGAAATACACCAGAGAGCTATGACTACTCTTTTTCATGACATGATGCATAAAGAGGTCGAAGTCTATGTTGATTATATGATTGCTAAATCCAGGGATGAAGAAGAACATGTTGAGCATTTGTTGAAGCTATTCCAACGTTTGAGGAAGTAAAAACTCCGCTTGAATCCCAATAAATGTACTTTTGGTGTTCGTTCTGGTAAGTTGTTGGGCTTTATCGTCATCGAGAAGGGTATTGAAGTTGATCCTGCCAAGGTCAAAGCAATACAGGAGATGCATGCGCCCAAAACTAAGAAGCAAGTCATACATTTTCTCGGCCGCTTGAATTATATCTCAAGATTCTTATCGCATATGACTGCCACATGTGCGCCTATATTCAAGCTCCTTCGAAAGGATCAGTCTTGTGATTGGATCGAAGATTGCCAGAAATCTTTTGACAATATCAAAGAATATCTGCTTGAGCCTCTGATTCTGTCTCCGCCTGTTGAATGAAGACCATTGATCATGTATTTGATTGTGCTTGATGAAAGTATGGGTTGCGTTCTGGGTCAGCAAGATGTAACTGGAAAAAAAGAATATGCAATTTACTACCTCAGTAAGAAATTCACCGACTGTGAGACTCGGTATTCTATGATTGAAAAAACTTATTGTGCATTGGCTTGGGCTGCTAAGCGTCTGCATCAGTATATGTTCAATCATACTACTTGGTCGATATCCAAAATGGATCCAATCAAGTATATTTTCGAGAAGCCTGCTTTAACTGGGAGAATTGCACGTCGGCAGATGTTGTTATCTGAGTATGATATTGAATACCGATCTCAAAAAGCTATCAAAGGTAGTGTCTTGGTCGACCATTTGGCTCACCAACCGATTGAAGACTATCAGTCAGTACAGTATGATTTTCTTGACGAAGAGATCTTGTACTTGAAAATGAAAGATTGTGATGAACCATTGCTTGAAGAAGGGCCAGAATCTGGTTCCCGTTGGGGTATGGTGTTTGATGGAGTTGTTAATCAGTATGGTAATGGCATTGGGGCATGGATTATTACTCCTCAAGGAACTCATTTTCCGTTTACAGCTAGATTAACTTTCAAGTGTACAGATAATATGGTTGAGTATGAAGCTTGCATTATGGGGCTCGAAGAGGCCATTGATCTCAGAATCAAATATCTTGACATCTATGGAGATTCAGCTTTGGTTGTGAATCAAATTAAAGGTGAATGGGAGATGAATCAACCTAGTTTGATACCATATAGAGATTATGTGAGGAGGATTTCAACTTTCTTTACAAAGGATGAATTTCATCATATCCCTCGAGATGAAAACCCGATGGCAGATGCTCTTGCAACGTTGTCTTCAATGATTATGGTAAAATTCTGGAATGAAGTTCCTAATTTGACTGTGATGCGTCTTGATAGGCCAGCTCATGTGTTTGCTGTTGAAGAGGTCAAAGATGAGAAGCCGTGGTATTATGATATCAAGTGTTTTCTCCAAAGTCAGACTTACCCGCCTGTGGCATCTTTGAAAGATAAGAAGACCTTGAGAAGATTAGTTGGCAACTTCTACCTAAATGGTGATGTGCCGTACAAGAGAAACTTCGATATGGTTCTGCTCAGATGTGTGGATAGACACAAAGCATACCTGTTGATGACTGAAGTCCATGAAGGTTCCTTTGGTACTCATTCCAATGGACATGCTATGACTAAGAAGATGTTGAGAGCATGTTACTATTGGCTGACAATGGAATCTTACTATTGCAAGCTTGTGAAGAAATGCCATAAGTGTCAAATATATACAGATAAGATTCATGTTCCTCCGACACTGTTGAATGCCATTTCCTCTCCATGGCCCTTCTCCATGTGGGGAATTGATATGATTGGCATGATTGAGCCTAAAGCTTCAAATGGACATCGTTTTATTCTGGTGGCTACTGACTAATTAACAAAGTGGGTAGAAGCGGATCGTATACGAATGTTACACCTTGGGGAACATTCTGTTATAGAGTGATTCCTTTCAGTTTAAAGAATGCGGGTGAAATACACCAGAGAGCTATGACTACTCTTTTTCATGACATGATGCATAAAGAGGTCGAAGTCTATGTTGATGATATGATTGCTAAATCCAGGGATGAAGAAGAACATGTTGAGCATTTGTTGAAGCTATTCCAACGTTTGAGGAAGTAAAAACTCCGCTTGAATCCCAATAAATGTACTTTTGGTGTTCGTTCTGGTAAGTTGTTGGGCTTTATCGTCATCGAGAAGGGTATTGAAGTTGATCCTGCCAAGGTCAAAGACATACAGGAGATGCCTGCGCCCAAAACTAAGAAGCAAGTCATACATTTTCTCGGCCGCTTGAATTATATCTCAAGATTCTTATCGCATATGACTGCCACATGTGCGCCTATATTCAAGCTTCTTCGAAAGGATCAGTCTTGTGATTGGATCGAAGATTGCCAGAAATCTTTTGACAATATCAAAGAATATCTGCTTGAGCCTCTGATTCTGTCTCCGCCTGTTGAAGGAAGACCATTGATCATGTATTTGATTGTGCTTGATGAAAGTATGGGTTGCGTTCTGGGTCAGCAAGATGTAACTGGAAAGAAAGAATATGCAATTTACTACCTCAGTAAGAAATTCACCGACTGTGAGACTCGGTATTCTATGATTGAAAAAACTTGTTGTGCATTGGCTGGGGCTGCTAAGCGTCTGCATCAGTATATGTTCAATCATACTACTTGGTTGATATCCAAAATGGATCCAATCAAGTATATTTTCGAGAAGCCTGCTTTAACTGGGAGAATTGCCCGTCGGCAGATGTTGTTATCTGAGTATGATATTGAATACCGATCTCAAAAAGCTATCAAAGGTAGTGTCTTGGTCGACCATTTGGCTCACCAACCGATTGAAGACTATCAGTCAGTACAGTATGATTTTCTTGACGAAGAGATCTTGTACTTGAAAATGAAAGATTGTGATGAACCATTGCTTGAAGAAGGGCCAGAATCTGGTTCCCGTTGGGGTATGGTGTTTGATGGAGTTGTTAATTAGTATGGTAATGGCATTGGGGCATGGATTATTACTCCTCAAGGCACTCATTTTTCGTTTACAGCTAGATTAACTTTCAAGTGTACAGATAATATGGTTGAGTATGAAGCTTGCATTATGGGGCTCGAAGAGGCCATTGATCTCAGAATCAAATATCTTGACATCTATGGAGATTCAGCTTTGGTTGTGAATCAAATTAAAGGTGAATGGGAGATGAATCAACCTAGTTTGATACCATATAGAGATTATGTGAGGAGGATTTCAACTTTCTTTACAAAGGATGAATTTCATCATATCCCTCGAGATGAAAACCCGATGGCAGATGCTCTTGCAACGTTGTCTTCAATGATTATGGTAAAATTCTGGAATGAAGTTCCTAATTTGACTGTGATGCGTCTTGATAGGCCAGCTCATGTGTTTGCTGTTGAAGAGGTCAAAGATGAGAAGCCGTGGTATTATGATATCAAGTGTTTTCTCCAAAGTCAGACTTACCCGCCTGTGGCATCTTTGAAAGATAAGAAGACCTTGAGAAGATTAGTTGGCAACTACTACCTAAATGGTGATGTGCCGTACAAGAGAAACTTCGATATGGTTCTGCTCAGATGTGTGGATAGACACAAAGCATACCTGTTGATGACTGAAGTCCATGAAGGTTCCTTTGGTACTCATTCCAATGGACATGCTATGACTAAGAAGATGTTGAGAGCATGTTACTATTGGCTGACAATGGAATCTGACTATTGCAAGCTTGTGAAGAAATGCCATAAGTGTCAAATATATACAGATAAGATTCATGTTCCTCCGACACTGTTGAATGCCATTTCCTCTCCATGGCCCTTCTCCATGTGGGGAATTGATATGATTGGCATGATTGAGCCTAAAGCTTCAAATGGACATCGTTTTATTCTGGTGGCTACTGACTAATTAACAAAGTGGGTAGAAGCGGATCGTATACGAATGTTACACCTTGGGGAACATTCTGTTATAGAGTGATTCCTTTCAGTTTAAAGAATGCGGGTGAAATACACCAGAGAGCTATGACTACTCTTTTTCATGACATGATGCATAAAGAGGTCGAAGTCTATGTTGATGATATGATTGCTAAATCCAGGGATGAAGAAGAACATGTTGAGCATTTGTTGAAGCTATTCCAACGTTTGAGGAAGTAAAAACTCCGCTTGAATCCCAATAAATGTACTTTTGGTGTTCGTTCTGGTAAGTTGTTGGGCTTTATCGTCATCGAGAAGGGTATTGAAGTTGATCCTGCCAAGGTCAAAGCAATACAGGAGATGCCTGCGCCCAAAACTAAGAAGCAAGTCATACATTTTCTCGGCCGCTTGAATTATATCTCAAGATTCTTATCGCATATGACTGCCACATGTGCGCCTATATTCAAGCTTCTTCGAAAGGATCAGTCTTGTGATTGGATCGAAGATTGCCAGAAATCTTTTGACAATATCAAAGAATATCTGCTTGAGCCTCTGATTCTGTCTCCGCCTGTTGAAGGAAGACCATTGATCATGTATTTGATTGTGCTTGATGAAAGTATGGGTTGCGTTCTGGGTCAGCAAGATGTAACTGGAAAGAAAGAATATGCAATTTACTACCTCAGTAAGAAATTCACCGACTGTGAGACTCGGTATTCTATGATTGAAAAAACTTGTTGTGCATTGGCTTGGGCTGCTAAGCGTCTGCATCAGTATATGTTCAATCATACTACTTGGTTGATATCCAAAATGGATCCAATCAAGTATATTTTCGAGAAGCCTGCTTTAACTGGGAGAATTGCCCGTCGGCAGATGTTGTTATCTGAGTATGATATTGAATACCGATCTCAAAAAGCTATCAAAGGTAGTGTCTTGGTCGACCATTTGGCTCACCAACCGATTGAAGACTATCAGTCAGTACAGTATGATTTTCTTGACGAAGAGATCTTGTACTTGAAAATGAAAGATTGTGATGAACCATTGCTTGAAGAAGGGCCAGAATCTGGTTCCCGTTGGGGTATGGTGTTTGATGGAGTTGTTAATCAGTATGGTAATGGCATTGGGGCATGGATTATTACTCCTCAAGGCACTCATTTTCCGTTTACAGCTAGATTAACTTTCAAGTGTACAGATAATATGGTTGAGTATGAAGCTTGCATTATGGGGCTCGAAGAGGCCATTGATCTCAGAATCAAATATCTTGACATCTATGGAGATTCAGCTTTGGTTGTGAATCAAATTAAAGGTGAATGGGAGATGAATCAACCTAGTTTGATACCATATAGAGATTATGTGAGGAGGATTTCAACTTTCTTTACAAAGGATGAATTTCATCATATCCCTCGAGATGAAAACCCGATGGCAGATGCTCTTGCAACGTTGTCTTCAATGATTATGGTAAAATTCTGGAATGAAGTTCCTAATTTGACTGTGATGCGTCTTGATAGGCCAGCTCATGTCTTTGCTGTTGAAGAGGTCAAAGATGAGAAGCCGTGGTATTATGATATCAAGTGTTTTCTCCAAAGTCAGACTTACCCGCCTGTGGCATCTTTGAAAGATAAGAAGACCTTGAGAAGATTAGTTGGCAACTTCTACCTAAATGGTGATGTGCCGTACAAGAGAAACTTCGATATGGTTCTGCTCAGATGTGTGGATAGACACAAAGCATACCTGTTGATGACTGAAGTCCATGAAGGTTCCTTTGGTACTCATTCCAATGGACATGCTATGACTAAGAAGATGTTGAGAGCATGTTACTATTGGCTGACAATGGAATCTGACTATTGCAAGCTTGTGAAGAAATGCCATAAGTGTCAAATATATACAGATAAGATTCATGTTCCTCCGACACTGTTGAATGCCATTTCCTCTCCATGGCCCTTCTCCATGTGGGGAATTGATATGATTGGCATGATTGAGCCTAAAGCTTCAAATGGACATCGTTTTATTCTGGTGGCTATTGACTAATTAACAAAGTGGGTTGAAGCGGATCGTATACGAATGTTACACCTTGGGGAACATTCTGTTATAGAGTGATTCCTTTCAGTTTAAAGAATGCGGGTGAAATACACCAGAGAGCTATGACTACTCTTTTTCATGACATGATGCATAAAGAGGTCGAAGTCTATGTTGATGATATGATTGCTAAATCCAGGGATGAAGAAGAACATGTTGAGCATTTGTTGAAGCTATTCCAACGTTTGAGGAAGTAAAAACTCCGCTTGAATCCCAATAAATGTACTTTTGGTGTTCGTTCTGGTAAGTTGTTGGGCTTTATCGTCATCGAGAAGGGTATTGAAGTTGATCCTGCCAAGGTCAAAGCAATACAGGAGATGCCTGCGCCCAAAACTAAGAAGCAAGTCATACATTTTCTCGGCCGCTTGAATTATATCTCAAGATTCTTATCGCATATGACTGCCACATGTGCGCCTATATTCAAGCTCCTTCGAAAGGATCAGTCTTGTGATTGGATCGAAGATTGCCAGAAATCTTTTGACAATATCAAAGAATATCTGCTTGAGCCTCTGATTCTGTCTCCGCCTGTTGAAGGAAGACCATTGATCATGTATTTGATTGTGCTTGATGAAAGTATGGGTTGCGTTCTGGGTCAGCAAGATGTAACTGGAAAGAAAGAATATGCAATTTACTACCTCAGTAAGAAATTCACCGACTGTGAGACTCGGTATTCTATGATTGAAAAAACTTGTTGTGCATTGGCTTGGGCTGCTAAGCGTCTGCATCAGTATATGTTCAATCATACTACTTGGTTGATATCCAAAATGGATCCAATCATGTATATTTTTGAGAAGCCTGCTTTAACTGGGAGAATTGCCCGTCGGCAGATGTTGTTATCTGAGTATGATTATGAATACCGATCTCAAAAAGCTATCAAAGGTAGTGTCTTGGTCGACCATTTGGCTCACCAACCGATTGAAGACTATCAGTCAGTACAGTATGATTTTCTTGACGAAGAGATCTTGTACTTGAAAATGAAAGATTGTGATGAACCATTGCTTGAAGAAGGGCCAGAATCTGGTTCCCGTTGGGGTATGGTGTTTGATGGAGTTGTTAATCAGTATGGTAATGGCATTGGGGCATGGATTATTACTCCTCAAGGAACTCATTTTCCGTTTACAGCTAGATTAACTTTCAAGTGTACAGATAATATGGTTGAGTATGAAGCTTGCATTATGGGGCTCGAAGAGGCCATTGATCTCAGAATCAAATATCTTGACATCTATGGAGATTCAGCTTTGGTTGTGAATCAAATTAAAGGTGAATGGGAGATGAATCAACCTAGTTTGATACCATATAGAGATTATGCGAGGAGGATTTCAACTTTCTTTACAAAGGATGAATTTCATCATAACCCTCGAGATGAAAACCCGATGGCAGATGCTCTTGCAACGTTGTCTTCAATGATTATGGTAAAATTCTGGAATGAAGTTCCTAATTTGACAGTGATGCGTCTTGATAGGCCAGCTCATGTCTTTGCTGTTGAAGAGGTCAAAGATGAGAAGCCGTGGTATTATGATATCAAGTGTTTTCTCCAAAGTCAGACTTACCCGCCTGTGGCATCTTTGAAAGATAAGAAGACCTTGAGAATATTAGATGGAAACTTCTACCTAAATGGTGATGTGACGTACAAGAGAAACTTCGATATGGTTCTGCTCATATGTGTGGATAGACACAAAGCATACCTGTTGATGACTGAAGTCCATGAAGGTTCCTTTGGTACTCATTCCAATGGACATGCTATGACTAAGAAGATGTTGAGAGCATGTTACTATTGGCTGACAATGGAATCTGACTATTGCAAGCTTGTGAAGAAATGCCATAAGTGTCAAATATATACAGATAAGATTCATGTTCCTCCGACACTGTTGAATGCCATTTCCTCTCCATGGCCCTTCTCCATGTGGGGAATTGATATGATTGGCATGATTGAGCCTAAAGCTTCAAATGGACATCGTTTTATTCTGGTGGCTACTGACTAATTAACAAAGTGGGTAGAAGCGGATCGTATACGAATGTTACACCTTGGGGAACATTCTGTTATAGAGTGATTCCTTTCAGTTTAAAGAATGCGGGTGAAATACACCAGAGAGCTATGACTACTCTTTTTCATGACATGATGCATAAAGAGGTCGAAGTCTATGTTGATTATATGATTGCTAAATCCAGGGATGGAGAAGAACATGTTGAGCATTTGTTGAAGCTATTCCAACGTTTGAGGAAGTAAAAACTCCGCTTGAATCCCAATAAATGTACTTTTGGTGTTCGTTCTGGTAAGTTGTTGGGCTTTATCGTCATCGAGAAGGGTATTGAAGTTGATCCTGCCAAGGTCAAAGCAATACAGGAGATGCATGCGCCCAAAACTAAGAAGCAAGTCATACATTTTATCGGCCGCTTGAATTATATCTCAAGATTCTTATCGCATATGACTGCCAGATGTGCGCCTATATTTAAGCTCCTTCGAAAGGATCAGTCTTGTGATTGGATCGAAGATTGCCAGAAATCTTTTGACAATATCAAAGAATATCTGCTTGAGCCTCTGATTCTGTCTCCGCCTGTTGAAGGAAGACCATTGATCATGTATTTGATTGTGCTTGATGAAAGTATGGGTTGCGTTCTGGGTCAGCAAGATGTAACTGGAAAGAAAGAATATGCAATTTACTACCTCAGTAAGAAATTCACCGACTGTGAGACTCGGTATTCTATGATTGAAAAAACTTGTTGTGCATTGGCTTGGGCTGCTAAGCGTCTGCATCAGTATATGTTCAATCATACTACTTGGTTGATATCCAAAATGGATCCAATCAAGTATATTTTCGAGAAGCCTGCTTTAACTGGGAGAATTGCCCGTCGGCAGATGTTGTTATCTGAGTATGATATTGAATACCGATCTCAAAAAGCTATCAAAGGTAGTGTCTTGGTCGACCATTTGGCTCACCAACCGATTGAAGACTATCAGTCAGTACAGTATGATTTTCTTGACGAAGAGATCTTGTACTTGAAAATGAAAGATTGTGATGAACCATTGCTTGAAGAAGGGCCAGAATCTGGTTCCCGTTGGGGTATGGTGTTTGATGGAGTTGTTAATCAGTATGGTAATGGCATTGGGGCATGGATTATTACTCCTCAAGGAACTCATTTTCCGTTTACAGCTAGATTAACTTTCAAGTGTACAGATAATATGGTTGAGTATGAAGCTTGCATTATGGGGCTCGAAGAGGCCATTGATCTCAGAATCAAATATCTTGACATCTATGGAGATTCAGCTTTGGTTGTGAATCAAATTAAAGGTGAATGGGAGATGAATCAACCTAGTTTGATACCATATAGAGATTATGTGAGGAGGATTTCAACTTTCTTTACAAAGGATGAATTTCATCATATCCCTCGAGATGAAAACCCGATGGCAGATGCTCTTGCAACGTTGTCTTCAATGATTATGGTAAAATTCTGGAATGAAGTTCCTAATTTGACTGTGATGCGTCTTGATAGGCCAGCTCATGTGTTTGCTGTTGAAGAGGTCAAAGATGAGAAGCCGTGGTATTATGATATCAAGTGTTTTCTCCAAAGTCAGACTTACCCGCCTGTGGCATCTTTGAAAGATAAGAAGACCTTGAGAAGATTAGTTGGCAACTTCTACCTAAATGGTGATGTGCCGTACAAGAGAAACTTCGATATGGTTCTGCTCAGATGTGTGGATAGACACAAAGCATACCTGTTGATGACTGAAGTCCATGAAGGTTCCTTTGGTACTCATTCCAATGGACATGCTATGACTAAGAAGATGTTGAGAGCATGTTACTATTGGCTGACAATGGAATCTTACTATTGCAAGCTTGTGAAGAAATGCCATAAGTGTCAAATATATACAGATAAGATTCATGTTCCTCCGACACTGTTGAATGCCATTTCCTCTCCATGGCCCTTCTCCATGTGGGGAATTGATATGATTGGCATGATTGAGCCTAAAGCTTCAAATGGACATCGTTTTATTCTGGTGGCTACTGACTAATTAACAAAGTGGGTAGAAGCGGATCGTATACGAATGTTACACCTTGGGGAACATTCTGTTATAGAGTGATTCCTTTCAGTTTAAAGAATGCGGGTGAAATACACCAGAGAGCTATGACTACTCTTTTTCATGACATGATGCATAAAGAGGTCGAAGTCTATGTTGATGATATGATTGCTAAATCCAGGGATGAAGAAGAACATGTTGAGCATTTGTTGAAGCTATTCCAACGTTTGAGGAAGTAAAAACTCCGCTTGAATCCCAATAAATGTACTTTTGGTGTTCGTTCTGGTAAGTTGTTGGGCTTTATCGTCATCGAGAAGGGTATTGAAGTTGATCCTGCCAAGGTCAAAGCAATACAGGAGATGCCTGCGCCCAAAACTAAGAAGCAAGTCATACATTTTCTCGGCCGCTTGAATTATATCTCAAGATTCTTATCGCATATGACTGCCACATGTGCGCCTATATTCAAGCTTCTTCGAAAGGATCAGTCTTGTGATTGGATCGAAGATTGCCAGAAATCTTTTGACAATATCAAAGAATATCTGCTTGAGCCTCTGATTCTGTCTCCGCCTGTTGAAGGAAGACCATTGATCATGTATTTGATTGTGCTTGATGAAAGTATGGGTTGCGTTCTGGGTCAGCAAGATGTAACTGGAAAGAAAGAATATGCAATTTACTACCTCAGTAAGAAATTCACCGATTGTGAGACTCGGTATTCTATGATTGAAAAAACTTGTTGTGCATTGGCTTGGCCTGCTAAGCGTCTGCGTCAGTATAGTTTCAATCATACTACTTGGTTGATATCCAAAATGGATCCAATCAAGTATATTTTCGAGAAGCCTGCTTTAACAGGGAGAATTGCCCGTCGGCAGATGTTGTTATCTGAGTATGATATTGAATACCGATCTCAAAAAGCTATCAAAGGTAGTGTCTTGGTCGACCATTTGGCTCACCAACCGATTGAAGACTATCAGTCGGTACAATATGATTTTCTTGACGAAGAGATCTTGTACTTGAAAATGAAAGATTGTGATGAACCATTGCTTGAAGAAGGGCCAGAATCTGGTTCCCGTTGGGGTATGGTGTTTGATGGTGTTGTTAATCAGCATGGTAATGGCATTGGGGCATGGATTATTACTCCTCAAGGCACTCATTTTCCGTTTACAGCTAGATTAACTTTCAAGTGTACAGATAATATGGTTGAGTATGAAGCTTGCATTATGGGGCTCGAAGAGGCCATTGATCTCAGAATCAAATATCTTGACATCTATGGAGATTCAGCTTTGGTTGTGAATCAAATTAAAGGTGAATGGGAGATGAATCAACCTAGTTTGATACCATATAGAGATTATGTGAGGAGGATTTCAACTTTCTTTACAAAGGATGAATTTCATCATATCCCTCGAGATGAAAACCCGATGGCAGATGCTCTTGCAACGTTGTCTTCAATGATTATGGTAAAATTCTGGAATGAAGTTCCTAATTTGACTGTGATGCGTCTTGATAGGCCAGCTCATGTGTTTGCTGTTGAAGAGGTCAAAGATGAGAAGCCGTGGTATTATGATATCAAGTGTTTTCTCCAAAGTCAGACTTACCCGCCTGTGGCATCTTTGAAAGATAAGAAGACCTTGAGAAGATTAGTTGGCAACTTCTACCTAAATGGTGATGTGCCGTACAAGAGAAACTTCGATATGGTTCTGCTCAGATGTGTGGATAGACACAAAGCATACCTGTTGATGACTGAAGTCCATGAAGGTTCCTTTGGTACTCATTCCAATGGACATGCTATGACTAAGAAGATGTTGAGAGCATGTTACTATTGGCTGACAATGGAATCTGACTATTGCAAGCTTGTGAAGAAATGCCATAAGTGTCAAATATATACAGATAAGATTCATGTTCCTCCGACACTGTTGAATGCCATTTCCTCTCCATGGCCCTTCTCCATGTGGGGAATTGATATGATTGGCATGATTGAGCCTAAAGCTTCAAATGGACATCGTTTTATTCTGGTGGCTACTGACTAATTAAAAAGTGGGTAGAAGCGGATCGTATACGAATGTTACACCTTGGGGAACATTCTGTTATAGAGTGATTCCTTTCAGTTTAAAGAATGCGGGTGAAATACACCAGAGAGCTATGACTACTCTTTTTCATGACATGATGCATAAAGAGGTCGAAGTCTATGTTGATGATATGATTGCTAAATCCAGGGATGAAGAAGAACATGTTGAGCATTTGTTGAAGCTATTCCAACGTTTGAGGAAGTAAAAACTCCGCTTGAATCCCAATAAATGTACTTTTGGTGTTCGTTCTGGTAAGTTGGGCTTTATCGTCATCGAGAAGGGTATTGAAGTTGATCCTGCCAAGGTCAAAGCAATACAGGAGATGCATGCGCCCAAAACTAAGAAGCAAGTCATACATTTTCTCGACCGCTTGAATTATATCTCAAGATTCTTATCGCATATGACTGCCACATGTGCGCCTATATTCAAGCTTCTTCGAAAGGATCAGTCTTGTGATTGGATCGAAGATTGCCAGAAATCTTTTGACAATATCAAAGAATATCTGCTTGAGCCTCTGATTCTGTCTCCGCCTAATGAAGGAAGACCATTGATCATGTATTTGATTGTGCTTGATGAAAGTATGGGTTGCGTTCTGGGTCAGCAAGATGTAACTGGAAAGAAAGAATATGCAATTTACTACCTCAGTAAGAAATTCACCGACTGTGAGACTCGGTATTCTATGATTGAAAAAACTTGTTGTGCATTGGCTTGGGGTGCTAAGCGTCTGCGTCAGTATAGTTTCAATCATACTACTTGGTTGATATCCAAAATGGATCCAATCAAGTATATTTTCGAGAAGCCTGCTTTAACTGGGAGAATTGCCCGTCGGCAGATGTTGTTATCTGAGTATGATATTGAATACCGATCTCAAAAAGCTATCAAAGGTAGTGTCTTGGTCGACCATTTGGCTCACCAACCGATTGAAGACTATCAGTCAGTACAGTATGATTTTCTTGACGAAGAGATCTTGTACTTGAAAATGAAAGATTGTGATGAACCATTGCTTGAAGAAGGGTCAGAATCTGGTTCCCGTTGGGGTATGGTGTTTGATGGAGTTGTTAATCAGTATGGTAATGGCATTGGGGCATGGATTATTACTCCTCAAGGCACTCATTTTCCGTTTACAGCTAGATTAACTTTCAAGTGTACAGATAATATGGTTGAGTATGAAGCTTGCATTATGGGGCTCGAAGAGGCCATTGATCTCAGAATCAAATATCTTGACATCTATGGAGATTCAGCTTTGGTTGTGAATCAAATTAAAGGTGAATGGGAGATGAATCAACCTAGTTTGATACCATATAGAGATTATGTGAGGAGGATTTCAACTTTCTTTACAAAGGATGAATTTCATCATATCCCCCGAGATGAAAACCTGATGGCAGATGCTCTTGCAACGTTGTCTTCAATGATTATGGTAAAATTCTGGAATGAAGTTCCTAATTTGACTGTGATGCGTCTTGATAGGCCAGCTCATGTGTTTGCTGTTGAAGAGGTCAAAGATGAGAAGCCGTGGTATTATGATATCAAGTGTTTTCTCCAAAGTCAGACTTACCCGCCTGTGGCATCTTTGAAAGATAAGAAGACCTTGAGAAGATTAGTTGGCAACTTCTACCTAAATGGTGATGTGCCGTACAAGAGAAACTTCGATATGGTTCTGCTCAGATGTGTGGATAGACACAAAGCATACCTGTTGATGACTGAAGTCCATGAAGGTTCCTTTGGTACTCATTCCAATGGACATGCTATGACTAAGAAGATGTTGAGAGCATGTTACTATTGGCTGACAATGGAATCTGACTATTGCAAGCTTGTGAAGAAATGCCATAAGTGTCAAATATATACAGATAAGATTCATGTTCCTCCGACACTCTTGAATGCCATTTCCTCTCCATGGCCCTTCTCCATGTGGGGAATTGATATGATTGGCATGATTGAGCCTAAAGCTTCAAATGGACATCGTTTTATTCTGGTGGCTACTGACTAATTAAAAAAGTGGGTAGAAGCGGATCGTATACGAATGTTACACCTTGGGGAACATTCTGTTATAGAGTGATTCCTTTCAGTTTAAAGAATGCGGGTGAAATACACCAGAGAGCTATGACTACTCTTTTTCATGACATGATGCATAAAGAGGTCGAAGTCTATGTTGATGATATGATTGCTAAATCCAGGGATGAAGAAGAACATGTTGAGCATTTGTTGAAGCTATTCCAACGTTTGAGGAAGTAAAAACTCCGCTTGAATCCCAATAAATGTACTTTTGGTGTTCGTTCTGGTAAGTTGGGCTTTATCGTCATCGAGAAGGGTATTGAAGTTGATCCTGCCAAGGTCAAAGCAATACAGGAGATGCCTGCGCCCAAAACTAAGAAGCAAGTCATACATTTTCTCGACCGCTTGAATTATATCTCAAGATTCTTATCGCATATGACTGCCACATGTGCGCCTATATTCAAGCTTCTTCGAAAGGATCAGTCTTGTGATTGGATCGAAGATTGCCAGAAATCTTTTGACAATATCAAAGAATATCTGCTTGAGCCTCTGATTCTGTCTCCGCCTAATGAAGGAAGACCATTGATCATGTATTTGATTGTGCTTGATGAAAGTATGGGTTGCGTTCTGGGTCAGCAAGATGTAACTGGAAAGAGAGAATATGCAATTTACTACCTCAGTAAGAAATTCACCGACTGTGAGACTCGGTATTCTATGATTGAAAAAACTTGTTGTGCATTGGCTTGGGGTGCTAAGCGTCTGCGTCAGTATAGTTTCAATCATACTACTTGGTTGATATCCAAAATGGATCCAATCAAGTATATTTTCGAGAAGCCTGCTTTAACTGGGAGAATTGCCCGTCGGCAGATGTTGTTATCTGAGTATGATATTGAATACCGATCTCAAAAAGCTATCAAAGGTAGTGTCTTGGTCGACCATTTGGCTCACCAACCGATTGAAGACTATCAGTCAGTACAGTATGATTTTCTTGACGAAGAGATCTTGTACTTGAAAATGAAAGATTGTGATGAACCATTGCTTGAAGAAGGGTCAGAATCTGGTTCCCGTTGGGGTATGGTGTTTGATGGAGTTGTTAATCAGTATGGTAATGGCATTGGGGCATGGATTATTACTCCTCAAGGCACTCATTTTCCGTTTACAGCTAGATTAACTTTCAAGTGTACAGATAATATGGTTGAGTATGAAGCTTGCATTATGGGGCTCGAAGAGGCCATTGATCTCAGAATCAAATATCTTGACATCTATGGAGATTCAGCTTTGGTTGTGAATCAAATTAAAGGTGAATGGGAGATGAATCAACCTAGTTTGATACCATATAGAGATTATGTGAGGAGGATTTCAACTTTCTTTACAAAGGATGAATTTCATCATATCCCCCGAGATGAAAACCTGATGGCAGATGCTCTTGCAACGTTGTCTTCAATGATTATGGTAAAATTCTGGAATGAAGTTCCTAATTTGACTGTGATGCGTCTTGATAGGCCAGCTCATGTGTTTGCTGTTGAAGAGGTCAAAGATGAGAAGCCGTGGTATTATGATATCAAGTGTTTTCTCCAAAGTCAGACTTACCCGCCTGTGGCATCTTTGAAAGATAAGAAGACCTTGAGAAGATTAGTTGGCAACTTCTACCTAAATGGTGATGTGCCGTACAAGAGAAACTTCGATATGGTTCTGCTCAGATGTGTGGATAGACACAAAGCATACCTGTTGATGACTGAAGTCCATGAAGGTTCCTTTGGTACTCATTCCAATGGACATGCTATGACTAAGAAGATGTTGAGAGCATGTTACTATTGGCTGACAATGGAATCTGACTATTGCAAGCTTGTGAAGAAATGCCATAAGTGTCAAATATATACAGATAAGATTCATGTTCCTCTGACACTCTTGAATGCCATTTCCTCTCCATGGCCCTTCTCCATGTGGGGAATTGATATGATTGGCATGATTGAGCCTAAAGCTTCAAATGGACATCGTTTTATTCTGGTGGCTACTGACTAATTAACAAAGTTGGTTGAAGTGGATCGTATACGAATGTTACACCTTGGGGAACATTCTGTTATAGAGTGATTCCTTTCAGTTTAAAGAATGCGGGTGAAATACACAAGAGAGCTATGACTACTCTTTTTCATGACATGATGCATAAAGAGGTCGAAGTCTATGTTGATGATATCATTGCTAAATCCAGGGATGAAGAAGAACATGTTGAGCATTTGTTGAAGCTATTCCAACGTTTGAGGAAGTAAAAACTCCGCTCGAATCCCAATAAATGTACTTTTGGTGTTCGTTCTGGTAAGTTGTTGGGCTTTATCATCATCGAGAGGGGTATTGAAGTTGATCCTGCCAAGGTCAAAGCAATACAGGAGATGCCTGCGCCCAAAACTAAGAAGCAAGTCATACATTTTCTCGGCCGCTTGAATTATATCTCAAGATTCTTATCGCATATGACTGCCACATGTGCGCCTATATTCAAGCTTCTTCGAAAGGATCAGTCTTGTGATTGGATCGAAGATTGCCAGAAATCTTTTGACAATATCAAAGAATATCTGCTTGAGCCTCTGATTCTGTCTCCGCCTGTTGAAGGAAGACCATTGATCATGTATTTGATTGTGCTTGATGAAAGTATGGGTTGCGTTCTGGGTCAGCAAGATGTAACTGGAAAGAAAGCATATGCAATTTACTACCTCAGTAAGAAATTCACCGACTGTGAGACTCGGTATTCTATGATTGAAAAAACTTGTTGTGCATTGGCTTGGCCTGCTAAGCGTCTGCGTCAGTATATGTTCAATCATACTACTTGGTTGATATCAAAAATGGATCCAATCAAGTATATTTTCGAGAAGCCTGCTTTAACTGGGAGAATTTCCCATCGTTAGATGTTGTTATCTGAGTATGATATTGAATACCGATCTCAAAAAGCTATCAAAGGTAGTGTCTTGGTCGACCATTTGGCTCACCAATCGATTGAAGACTATCAGTCAGTACAGTATGATTTTCTTGACGAAGAGATCTTGTACTTGAAAATGAAAGATTGTGATGAACCATTGCTTGAAGAAGGGCCATAGTCTGGTTCCTGTTGGGGTATGGTGTTTGATGGAGTTGTTAATCAGTATGCTAATGGCATTGGGGCATGGATTATTACTCTTCAAGGCACTTATTTTCCGTTTACAGCTAGATTAACTTTCAAGTGTACAGATAATATGGTTGAGTATGAATCTTGCATTATGGGGCTCGAATAGGCCATTGATCTTAGAATCAAATATCTTGACATCTATGGAGATTCAACTTTGGTTGTGAATCAAATTAAAGGTGAATGGGAGATGAATCAACCTAGTTTGATACCATAGAGAGATTATGCGAGGAGGATATCAACTTTCTTTACAAAGGTTGAATTTCATCATATCCCTCGAGATGAAAACCCGATGGCAGATGCTCTTGCAACGTTGTCTTTAATGATTATGGTAAAATTCTGGAATGAAGTTCCTAATTTGACTGTGATGCGTCTTGATAGGCCAACTCATGTGTTTGCTGTTGAAGAGGTCAAAGATGAGAAGCCGTGGTATTATGATATCAAGTGTTTTCTCCAAAGTCAGACTTACCCGCCTGTGGCATCTTTGAAAGATAAGAAGACCTTGAGAAGATTAGTTGGCAACTTCTACCTAAATGGTGATGTGCCGTACAAGAGAAACTTCGATATGGTTCTGCTCAACTGTGTGGATAGACACAAAGCATACCTGTTGATGACTGAAGTCAATGAAGGTTCCTTTGGTACTCATTCCAATGGACATGCTATGACTAAGAAGATGTTGAGAGCATGTTACTATTGGCTGACAATGGAATCTGACTATTGCAAGCTTGTGAAGAAATGCCATAAGTGTCAAATATATACAGATAAGATTCATGTTCCTCCGACACTGTTGAATGCCATTTCCTCTCCATGGCCCTTCTCCATGTGGGGAATTGATATGATTGGCATGATTGAGCCTAAAGCTTCAAATGGACATCGTTTCATTCTGGTGGCTATTGACTAATTAACAAAGTGGGTTGAAGCGGATCGTATACGAATGTAACCAAGCAAATTTTTGTGAGGTTTATCAAGAATCAGATTATATGCCGATATGGTGTGCCAAGTAAGACCATTACTGATAATGGATCGAACTTGAATAATAATATGGTGGAAGCTCTTTGCAAAGATTTCAAGATTGGACATCATAATTCTTCTTCCTACAGACCTAAGATGAATGGGGTTGTTGAAGCTATGAATAAGAACATCAAGAAGATCATTCAGAAAATGGTTTTGACGTACAAAGATTGGCATGAGATTCTCCCATTTGCTTTGCATGGGTACCGTACGTCCTTCCGCACTTCAATCGGGGCAACCCCTTTCTCACATGTTTATGGCATGAGATTCTTGAGCACGTCATTGGGTTCTGATTCGTCATCTTCAACCGAAGCCAAGAGCACAATGGATATCAAAGTTAGTAGAAGGATTAGTGATCATTGTATTCAATGTAGCCCTCTTCCATGTAAATTACCATTTTTCAACTTTTGTAAAGATCCATGGAGACTTGTCATTTACAGACTACCATTCTATTAAGTAAAGTTGAGCTTTTTATCCAATTATTTCTACTCTTATTTATTTCATCTAAATATAATTAAATTTTATGATGATCATTTTGAAATTGAATTTAAAAATTAAAATAATGTTTTTCTTAAATAATAAAAGCAATTACGTTTTAAGAGCAATCGATTTCATTTAAGGAATATCAACAGCAGTCTGAGAACAGGTAAGTCCTAAAAAGTGAAATGTGGTTGGTTTTCCCCAAGCAGCTGGTTTGGTCATATCTTTTTGAACGATAACTCAACATCTCCAGTCGAGTTTTGTTGGTTTCCCTAGCCGAGTTTTTAATTGCCTCCCTCGAGTTGTAGGCGTGTTATCTCAGCGGTTTACATAGATTCAGCATATATTGTTGTTTTCCTCAGGTCGTCAGCAGAGTTTATGCCCGATCCCTGTTAGCACTGATTCTTGAGCAATATTTCTGGTCCTCTACAAGGTTTTCTCCCATTTGATATGGTGTTGACCTAAAATTCCCCGCAGAGTTGATGATGCAGATCCCCAATAATTTGTCCTCTTTCCCCCAGCCAGGGTCGAGCCTTTGAGAAGATTGATTCACATTCATCTGATTCATCTCTTTCTCCAGTTGTTGCTTCCATCCTGTTGAGATTGGTAGAGTGTGGCATCAATGATTCATATTAGTGACATTCGTATCCTTCGTGACTGTTTTGTCAGCATAATCATATATATATATAATGTATATATATATATATATATATATATATATATATATATATATATATATATATATATATATATATATATATATATATATATATATATGCATATACATTCATAGATTTCACCATTTGCATTATTATTGCATTTTTGTGATTCATCCTATTTCTGTTCCTCTGCTATGGTGGTATCCTTTTCCCCCGCACAGATTCAGTGTGTCTGTCCTCTTTCAATTGTAGAGTGTTAACCCCTTAAGCAGAAAGAATTTAACCTTTCTCATTCCCCACCGAGTTATTTCCTTATAGATGATTATTATTTCAGCTTCCTCCCCAATTGATTGTCTGAATAGAACCACTCCCCTGAGTTATATCCTCATTGGGTTGAGTCTTTGATTGACCTTTTCTTTCTAGCTCTTACGTAGATAGACGTTTTTGGTCCCCCGAGAGTCTATTACCCAATAACTGGTAATATTCTTCTCGATTTGTGAGTATTGTGCTTTTGCCCAATACGCGATAAAAGTAATCTACTTCCTCTTATTTCTCCCCTGCATATTCGTTTTCACATTTCCCTAGGAAGTCTATCCTTGATATGTTCATCTTAACTCATGACAGATATTCTTCCCTTTGAGTCTATCCTTGATATGTTCACTTTAACTAGTGACGGATATTCTCCTCTTTTCGATATTCTATCTAGTAAGTGATAGATGTAATCCTACTTTTTCTCGGTAGTCTATCCTTGATATGTTCATCTCAATCGATGATGGATATTCTTCCCTTTGAGTCTATCCTTGATATGTTCACTTTAACCAGTGACGAATATTCTCCTCTTTGCGGTCTTCTGCCCAGTAACTGGTAGTTGTAAACCCTATTTGGATTTTCCCCAATTGGTTATTCTTACCCAGTAACTGGTAATGAATACACCTCCGGTTGCCCTCAACGAGTTATCCTTGATATGTTTACCCTAACCGGTAACGGATGTCCTCTCTGTCAGATTATGTTATTTCCTTACTTAGTAACCAGTAGTGGATAATATACTTCTGTTACTCCTGTTTCGAAGATCTTTTCTTCCCTAGTTGAGTTCGAGTGCATATTTCCTCAATGAAATCTCCATTTCCTGTTTTGGATCAAGCATTTCAGCTTTGTTCTGATTTACCTATTTTCCCTGCAAATGTTTCCTTTTATCCTTGGCTGAGTCTTTCCATTGATTTATTTTCATGGAATCCCTCGTGTCCACCAGCAGTTTTAAGTCGTGGCCTGGCCTACGCACAACCTTTTACCCCCCAAAGTCTCTGTCTCCCCAGCGAGTTTTCCTTACGAAATGCATTATACTCTTGTGGACTTTCAGTCTCTCTAGATTCTTTTCCTTTGTGGCAACATTTTCCCCACAGAGAATATTTTTAGCATTCATATCATATGCATCATGAGGTCTATTAGGGACCAAAATTTGTTTTTATATGTTGTTATTTAAGTCCATTCTACTGAGTCGATACGAAGATTTTAACCTTCATCTCCTCAGTTAGAACATCCTTAAATAGGGGCAGCTATAAGACCCCAAATTTGACCCTAATATCCCTCATGATATCCCATCATATGCATTAGCATTGGGATTACACCTTGGCATCCTCCTTACCCCTTATTCATTGGGTTTGCATTGGGAGAGATCACCAAGCACATTTAATTGTATCATAATTTGTTTTTCATTATTTACTAACCAAAATACCAAAAATATGTCAATGTATAGTTTGTTGCTTTTGCAGTACCTATGCTCTATCAAGCTTATATCTAGGGTTTGAGACCCTTAATGCAAGGAGCTCAATCAAGAAATGGTTCAAATTTGCTATAAGTATCATATATGGATCCCCATATTCTTCACATGACATTTTGATCAAGAATTCATCAAGAGTTTGGAGTTTGTTTGCCTTGGAAATCCAATTCATCTAGGTATCTTGTGTGACTTCTTCAACACGTTTCTTCAACATTTGATCAAGTATTTCAAGGGATACTTCACATTACATCATCTTACACATATATGATCCTCCATAAGTCCCAAAAGTCAAGAGAATGTCAAGCTAGCAAGTTGGTTCATGGTGGTTGATCAGAGAAAGTCAACTGGTCAAAACCGGGGTTCCCTAGACCCTATCTCCTACAATTTGTGTCATATGAAAATGATTACAAGAGAAAAGTTACTATAAATGACATTACAAACAACTTTCATGTTTAAGTCTAGAGCTAGTTTTTCTTGGAAAGTCAGTTGTTTATGGTGAAAGATTATAGGTCATTTTGTCTAAACCCTAGTTTGGAGGTCAACTTCCCAAGACAATAACTTGCTAAATTTTTATGAGATGAAAGCCATTAAAATTCTATGATAAAATTAAAGATGTCTACTTCAACTTTTATGTTTAGAGCAATTGCAAATTCAACTTTAAAATGCATGTTCCAAGAGGAAACATTATAGGTCATTTTGGGCCAATACCTTTGAGTAAGTGATTTTCCTCAACGTCTAAAATGAATAACTCCTTCATGCCAAATCCAAATGAGGTCAAATTTGTGACCAAATTGAATAGATTTGAAATAGATACAACTTTGATGAAGGAACAGTTCTCACTTGAAGTCCATAGAAAACGTTATTCAAGGTGGAAGAAGTGAACATTTGACTTGGGACTTAGAAACTTATCAAATATGTTTAATTTCCCAAATTCCACCTCAAAATTTATCATGATCCAAGATTCAAATGAAAAAGTGTTCAACATGAAAGTTGTTCCCCTTTATCTCACCTTTCCAAAGAGTCAAGAATCATCTCATTTGGCTAAAGTATGAGGGACTTGCACATGGGTGTAAGTTAAAGGACCATTTGGATAATTTCAACTTCCATTTTTCATACACATTTCATGGACTTATAACATGATTTTCGCATGATGCACATTGAATTTCGGATCAGATCACATTATCTCATGGGCCTAGTGCACACCCATGCATCCATGGAAGGGAGAATTTCAAATTTTGCCAAAATTGGAAGTGTGTGAAAATCAATCTCATGGCCTATAAATAAGACCCTCATTGTTCAGAATTTAGGACCTCATGCCCATGCTTTGAACCTGCAACCATAAACCCTCACCATTGAAGGATAAACTTGAGGATATTCTTCGAAAAACGAGTTTCAATTATCCATCATTTTTGAGATTTAAACTCCAAGAGTCCATCCCTCTCCTTGATCCATTTCACTTCCATCAAGCATCTGAAGCAAGGCCAAGCATAATTGAAAGCAAGATCATGCCAATCTGAAGCTCCATTGAAGGTGATTTTTCATAATTTTCATCTTTTCGATTCTCCCTCAATTCTCCACCATTCTTTTTGATTTTTGGTTGTCTGAAGTCCTATCAATGTAGGCAATAAGATTGAGTTGCTTTGAGGTCAAATCGAAGCAACTAAATTCATGATCCTTAAAATTCAAATCCCTGTATCTTTTTATATACTTGGAATTGGACAAAATTAAGGCCAGATTCGAGCTCCTGAGCATTTTTTATTTAAATCCATGTCTTGTTTTGTCATGCATCTCAGCCACATGATCCAACTGATTTGTTCTAATCTCGTGTGTTGCTTTTGATTACCACGTGTGTGGGATAGTTGACTGAAGTGCATGTGAAACACGCGTTTCCATCCATCTGATCTCGCACCTCAATTAATGAAGGAGATCACATGGCTATCCTTTTTTTGAATTTCTTAATATTTCATTTAATTGCTTATTTTTAATTAATTCATATTAATTTCAGTTTTAATCCAAAAAATATGGGACTTTCACAAAAAAAATTCAAATATTTTCCTCTTTCATTTTTTGGATTAAAATTATTTTTTGGATTAATTTTGATATTTTCCATGAATTAATTGTTTTTGTGCATATTTTTAATTGTTTAAAAATACTTCTGACTTTTCAAAAATTATGAATTTTTTTGTCCAAGGTCCTTTGACCTTATTTGACCTATGATAAATCTCTTGGTCATTTATTTGGTTTTTTGAAGAGGTTTTAGGTTTTTGATGAAACATAATTTAACTTAAATGTATTTTAATTTGATTTTTAATTGATTAATTGTGTAGAAATTATGTTGAGCCATTTTTGTTGACTTGTGAAGTTTGACTATGTGTTTGGGCCTTGGTCAAGGTTGATTTGACTTTTGTTGGATTAAAATCATTGGATTTAGGGGATTGATGAAATGTATATTTCATCTCCCAAAATGAATGAATGATTTTAATTTGGTAAAAGCCCTCCCATGACCAATTTGTGTTTGTATGATTTCCCCTCCCTCTTCATCTTCAATCCCATTCTATCCCATCCCTTTCATTGACCAATAAAGTCTCAATATCCTAAGGCTAATTGGTTCGTTAATAACTTCATGTTAGATGAACCAATACAAGTATGGATGAGATTAGGTCCATCCTTTGATCATTTCCTTTTTGTGTGTGGTATGTTTTAGGAGTATGGTTCATTATACCATATCTCTAACATGCATTAACACCAAAAACTCTATTGCCCGGCCTCAGATAGTTGTGACTTCTACATAAGTCCAATTACGATTGCTTAACATAACGTTAAATTTTGACCCAAAAGGCATAACATTCTAGTAAGTGAGATTGTAAGTCTCCCCCCATTTCATGGTATTGTCTGGAAACTTGGCCTTTTTCCTTTCCTTTAGAAGATGTCTTGGTTCAAGGATCCATGCTTGTGAATAGAGGATTGAGTGTTCTCCAAAGAATGACTTAATCAATTAAAAAGCAAAAATTCCACTAACTTTTAATCAACTAACATTTGACTAACTTCTATTATTATTGATTTTAATTTCAAGTAATTTAACTTATGAGATTTAAATTCAAGTCATTTACCATTTCATTTGACATTTACATATCATTTAACTTGTTTATGTTTATGCCATTTTTACTTTGCTCACTTGAGCCATATATTGTGATTGTATATATTTGTTTGTGTATCATGTTTGTGTTTGTGGTTTTAGGACCTTAAAATACATAATAAACAACAAAAACTCTAAAAAATATTTGTGTGGATTGTTGGATTTGACCTGAGCCTTGGAGTTAGAATTAGGAAACATTCCCTATGCAAAAGGACTTGGCCAATGCCAACATCTATGAAACCAAGTAATTGAGAATTGAGCTTTTATCTGATGCAAATATTAAGATCCACTTGAGTTCATCTGCTACATGGTCTTGATGCAAAGGTTACTTTAAACCTGGATCTAATGCCTTATTCTGAGCCATTCAAGGAGTATGTCATCTGATACATGGGAAGATTAAGAGGAAGACTATGAAGTTGCTAGCTTGGATGTGGCTATCTTTATTTGATGCTTTTCTCTTCATCTTGCTACTTGTTTATTGATATTGCTTGATTCTAAAGTCCAAAGGAAAAGTGGGTTTCTATATGACATTCTTGTCTATTGGATTGTATCCCATTGGTCAGATCTTTTCAACTCTTAACTTTTAAATTTTATGCTTAGGATTAGTTTCTTCATCTCCTCCCATTTCTTAAATTTCAAATCTCTCCCACTTTTCAAATTCTTCTTTGCTTGTGATTTCTAAACTTAGACCTTATTGCAAAATAGAAACTTTGGCCTTATGCCATTGCATTTTTAAAATCCTTTCTTAAATTAAACTTGTAAATGAATCTAACCATATTGACTTAAAACTTCAAAAGACAAAAAGAAATAACACTCATTCAAACTCTTTTAGGCCCTTTGTGCCTCTTTTTAAATTTAAATCTTGTTAAAAGCAATCCACTCATTTTGAAATTGATACCATGAACTTCGAGGCTTTGATCCCTCATTTTTATGTTGGTAGGTAGGCACAAGTCCGACGGTCTTGTCAAACACAAAAATATAATTAATAAGTTCTTTTCTCATCCCCACACTCTATTTATTGCAAACATCATTTTATACCAAAAACACATACACACCTAAAAAAGGGCTCCCTATGAGTACCTAGGACACTTCGGATGCTAACATCTTCCCTCTGTGTAACCAACCCCCTTACCTGTAATCTCTGGCATTTTATTAGTTTTGATTTGAAAACTTCTTATCTTTGGGTTTTGTTCGTACTTTTCCCATTTCCTTTGGAAACAATAAAAGCGCGGTGGCGACTCTGGTTTTATTGACGTTAAGCTTATCCATAGTTTAATGGTCATGAATTTACCGCTACATGGATAAGGTTATCTGCAGGGGATGAGAATAAATCAGAACAAAGCTACAATACTCAAATCAAACCACGGATTGGCGACTTCACTGGGGCAATACGTACTTAAAGACAACTGGGGAAGAATGAACTTTAACACAGGAGTAAAAGAGATATATTATCTACTACCGGTTACTGTGTAAGAAGATAATGCACTCTGACAGAGGGACATCCATTACCGGTTAGGGTAAACATATCAAGGATGACTTGCTGAGGAAAAAGAAGCGTATTCATTACCGATTACTGGGTAAGAATAACCTACTAGGGAGAAAAGATCAGATAGGATTTACAACTACCTTTTATTGGGCAGAAGACCAAAGAGAGAGTATCCATCACTAGTTAAAGTGAACATATCAAGGATAAACTCAAAGGAAGAATATTCGTCATCGATTAGGATGAACATATCAAGGATAGACCACCTAGGGAAAGAGGAAGAATATCCGTTACCTGTTAGGGTAAACATATCAAGGATAAACTGCTGGGTAGAATACCAAAGAAAGAATATCCGTCATCGGTTAGGATGAACATATCAAGGATATACTCAGTAGGGGAAAGTAGGAATTACAACTACCGGTTGCTTGGCTGAAGACCACAACTAAGAGAAAATCCATCAATGGTTAAATTAAACATATCAAGGATAAACTCTGAGGGGAGAAATAGGATTTATATCTACCATTTACTATGTAGAAGACCACAAAGAAGAGAAAATCCGTTACCGGTTAAAGTGAACATATCAAGGATAGACTCTCCTGGGAATAAAAGTAGGGATTACAACTGAAGGAGAATAGCGATCCAAAACACAACGGAAATTAAATTTGCCTCTTATAGTATTCCTTACGAATGGGCATGATCAGTGATAGAATCGTTACCTCTTGTGGCGATTGAAACCTTTGATGCAGATCTAAGGAGTGATCACGAATGTTGAATCGTGACAACGTCTCTACTCAGTCCACACGAACGAATTCCTTCAATCTCAGTGCTAGCTGCTACGAATGAAGGCTTTGAGTGAGAGAGAGAGAGAGAAATGAAATTTCAACTGCACTAATGCTTCTGCACAAGGGTTCTATTTATAGAACCACTTGTATGGACTGCAAGCTAAAAAGCCCACTTAAGTTTATGTGGCCCGTATCTTATGATATGCCAAAATCATTTAAGCGCGTGGTACCTTACCATATTTCGTATTCTACTTAAGTAAACCATACTTTATGATGTTCTATAATTCACTTAAGTGCACCATACCTTACGGTGTTGCTTATTTACTCTATCTCTCATCAATCCGTCCTTTTGTGTGTGACCCTGTAGATTTTCGCGACATTAGCAATTATATTAAATCACGTATTTAACATGATAAACAGTAAGCGGTATCTAGCAACACACCACTGCTACCCAAGACACGAAAATGTCATGTGATATGATAAATCCTTTTGTGATAATACTTTTGTATATAATTACCCTTTTTCCCCTATGCCTATATTGAACACAAAGCATATACCGTGTCATCCTTGTCTAGTTCGATATTGGGCCCGTATACATTTATCTTGTTACGCGGGATGGGAAAATTCCATCTAGGTCACTCATATACCTCATCATGCTTCGTGGAGTACCCATTAACTGTCTTTATGGTCATGCAGTTACGGATAATGTTTGATCAGCAATAAAGCACTCGACTCTACATCTAGGGTCCATAGTGGTTTCAGGTCGAAGGGTGGTATACACCACTATCGCCATGAGAATAACTTATGACACTTTTCATAACATTCTATATGGTATTCTCATAGTGGGTCAATCCAGTATAAATATTACTCCTAATATTCATACCTATGTTTAAGACTTGATAACTCCTAATCCATGATCCATGAGATGTGATCATCAGTCTATATACATAATAGTCTTAATTCTTTAATGTTTTCCCACTTCACAACAAAGCTCGACTATAGATACTTTAAGAATAGTTTCCTTATGTTTAATGGGATCTCATAATTAAGTCACACTTGATACATTAAACGGGCTATCTATTCTAGGGACTTTATTAAACAAACATAATAAAGAAAAAACCTTTTATTATTAATAAATAATTCGATACATGTACCAAAAGTATTGGCCTATAGGGCTTACACCAATAATCTTCCACTAGCACTAGAGCCAATCAGGCATACCTCTAATGCACCTAGATCTAGTATGGCCATTATGCTTCTGCTGCGCAAGAGGCTTTGTCAGTGGGTCAGCAATATTGTCAAGTGTAGGTACTCTGCATGTTTTCACATCTCCTCTATCTATTATCTCTCAAATGAGGTGATATTGCCTAAGTATGTGTTTGGATCATTGGTGAGATCTAGGCTCCTTAGCTTGTGTGATAGCACCATTGTTATCACAATAGAGACCAATGGGATCTATAATGCTAGGAACTATGCCAAGTTCACTAATGATCTTTTTGACCCAAACAACTTCCTTTACTACACTTGAGGCAACAATATACTCGGCCTCGATTGTAGAATCAACAACTGTATCTTGCTTTGAACTTTTCCAGCTCACAGCGCCACTATTTAAGCAAAACACATAACCAGATTACGATCTAAAGTCATCCTTATCTTTCTGGAAGCTAGCATCAGTGTGTCCAATTACAACAACCTCTTCCTGACATCTATATATCAAGAATGAGTCCTTAGTCCTTCTTAAATACTTAAGGATATTCTTAACAGCTACCTAATAAGCATCACTGGGATCAGATTGGTACCTACTCGTTGCACTTAAAACATGCGAGACATCTGGTCGAGTACATAACATGACATACATGATAGATCCTATTACAGATGCATATGGAATCTTATTCATGTGATCCCTTTCTTCCTTAGTTGAAGGGGATTCCGTTTTTGATAGACATAGGCCATGTTGCATATGTATGAATCCTTTCTTGAAGTCATGCATATTAAAGCGTCTCATCACTTTGTCTATGTATGTACTCTGACTTAGGCCAAGCAGTTTTTTGATCTATCTCTATAGATCCTGATTCCTAATATATAGGTTGCTTCACCCAGGTCCTTCATAGAAAAGCATTTCCCCAACCAAGACTTTACTTGTTGTAGGGTAGGGACATCGTTCCCAATGAGTAATATGTCATCTCAATATAATACCAGGAAGACGATCATGCTCCCACTAACCTTCTTGTAGACACAAGGCTCATCTTCATTCTTGATGAATCCATATTGTTTTACTGTTTCATCAAAACAAAGATTCCAGCTTCTGGAAGCTTGCTTCAATCCATATATTGATCTTTGTAGCTTACATATCTTCTGGGCTTCTTCTAGTATGTCAAATCCTTCAGGATGTGTCATGTACACAACCTCAAGAAGATTCCCATTAAGGAAAGCAATATTGACATCCATCTGCCATATTTCATAATCATGATATGCAGCGATAGCAACTAAAATTCGAACAAATTTAAGCATTTCAACTGGTGAAAAGGTTTCATCATAGTCAACCCCATGAATATTTTTATATCCTTTTGTAACCAGTCTTGCCTTATAAGCATGTACCTTACCATCCATGTCACTCTTCTTTTTGAAGACCCACTTGCATGCTATAGGGTTAACTCCTATAAGAGGCTCTACCAAGGTCCAAACTTGGTTTCTGTACATGGAATCCATTTCAGATTTCATAGCTTCTAGCCACTTCTCAGACTCGGGACCAGTTATGGCCTCTTAGTAGGTCACATGATCATCTTGATCCATGAGTAATACGTCACCTTGATCAATTATGAGATATCCATATCTCTTAGGTAGGTGACATATCCTGCTTGACCTACGCTGGTCTTGTTCTACTTGAGCAAGTTTCTCTTCCATAACTACTTGTCTTTCCTGCTCTAATTCCTCCTAGGTGTATCAATGCTTTGTGATTCTTGAATTTCTTCAAGCTCTACTTTCCTCCCACTGATTCCTTTGGAAATAAAATCCTTCTCTATGAAAACTCCAGTTCGAGCGACAAACACTTTGCCCTCAGAAGGATTGTAGAAGTAATACCCTATTGTTTCTTTAGGATATCCGACAAATAAGCATTTGTCAGATTTGGGATCAAGCTTAGTTGAAATTTTTCGTTTCACATAAACTTCGCAACCCCAAATCTTCATGTAAGACATATGTGGTTTCTTACCACTCCATATCTCATATGGTGTCTTCCCAACCTTTTTGGATGGAACACGGTTAAGTGTGTAAGTTGTTGTCAACAGTGCATGTCCCCAAAAGGAGTTTGGAAGATCAGCGAGACTCATCATGGATCGGACCATGTCTAACAAGGTTCAATTTCTTCTCTAAGATACACTATTCCATTTGGGTGTTCCAAGATGAGTAAGTTGGGATAGGATCCCACACTCTTTCAGATAGTCATCGAACTCTAGGATTAAATACTCACCACCTCGATCTGATCGAAGAGTTTTAATATTCTTACCTAGTTGGTTTTGTACTTCATTCTTGAATTCCTTGAACTTTTCAAAGGACTCTGATTTGTGTTTCATTAAATATACATAACCATATCTACTGAAATCATCAGTAAATTTGATGAAGTACTGAAAACCTCCTCTAGCTGGTATGTTCAGTGGTCCACATACATCAGTATGTATGAGGGCCAAAAGATCATTAGCTCTTTCACCTTTTCCTGTGAATGGAGACTTTGCCATCTTTCCAATTAAACAAGATCTACATGTCTCATATGATTCATAATCAAAACAGTCCAAGAGTCCATATTTATGGAGTTTGGAAATGTGTTTCTCATTTATGTGGCCTAATCGACAATGCCAAAGGTAAGTTGGATTTAACTCGTTAGGTTTCGTCCTTTTAGTATTAATGTTATAAATAGGCATTTCAAGATCAAGGACATATAGTCCATTGTTCATTTGTGCAGTAGCATAGAATATATCATTCAAATAAATGGAGCAACAATTGTTCTTTATTATAAATGAAAAACCAAACTTGTCCAAACAAGAAATGGAAATAATATTCCTAACGGTTCTCTAACTGAATTATTAAACCACTAGGTAAAGTCAATACATAAGTTCCTACAGCTAAAGCAGCAACCTTTGCTCCATTGCCAACTCGTAGATCAACTTCACCTTTTTCCATATCTCTACTCCTTTTTATCCCCTGCACATTGATACAAATGTGAGAACCGCATCCAGTATCTAATACCCATGATACAGAAGTAGACAAATTAATTTCAATAACAAAAATACCTGAAGTTGAAGTCTCTACTCCATTCTTCTTATCTTCCAAGTACTTTGGGTAGTTTCTCTTCCAGTGTCCGGTCTTACCGCAATGGAAGCAGATGCCTTCCTTTACTATGCCTCCACTAGGCTTTAAAGAAGGAGCAATGGGTTTGGGTTTGACAACTTCCTTGCCTTTCCCTTTATCACCCTGCTTGGTGGGTCTTTTGTTATGTCTCTTTCCATTTCCGATCATCAGAATGGACTTCCCTTTTGACTTCAGATTCTGCTCAGCAGTTCTTAACATGGCTAGTAGTTCAGGAAGAGATTTTTCCATATCATTCATATTGAAATTAAGGACAAAGTTGACTGAATCTATTTGGCAATGATTGCAAGATTAAATCAGTCGCAAGTTCCTTTCCGAGGGGAAAACCCAACCTCTCAAGGTTCTCCATATACCCAATCATCTTGAGCACATGGGGACCTACAAGGGCTCCCTCAGCTAACTTGCCTTGGAAAAGGGCTTTTGAAACTTCAAACCTTTCATGCCTTGCCTACTCTTGATAGAGCATCTTCAGGTGTTCGATCATACCGAACGCTTCCATGTTCTCATGTTGCTTTTGCAACTCTGAGTTCATGGTAGCTAGCATGAGGAAAGCAGTTTCATTGGCATCATCAACATGCTTTTTATAAGCATCTCTTTCTTCCTTAGGTGCAAAACTAAGAGGTTCCTCTTCAGGAACAAGTTTCTCTAAGACTTACAGTTTTCTATCATGTTTGAGGATAATCCTCAGATTTCGGTGCCAATCCAAAAAAATTGTCCCAGAAATTTTTTCCTTATCAAGGATTGATTCCAAAATGATGAGTGCTAAAACTTTGGAAAGCATAAACTTAATATTTAATTTGAGGGAATTTGCAATTATTCTGATCTCACCGGCTTATTTATCATATAAATCGTCTCTCACATGCATCAACATACATTCACATGCATCAACATACATACAAAATGAAATAGTTATGGCCCCTAGTGCAATTGTTCTCCCAAGCCAATGAGAGAACCTAAGCTAACCTAATAACGATCTAAGCTTCTCCAAGCAAGATCTTCAAGGTTGTCCTTCTTTGATATTCCATTCTTCTCTTTCTTTATAACATTACATTGCATAAAAGGAACTCGTATTACATACGAGGGAGTGAGATGAGAAAAGAAGTTACATTAAGAGATTAAAAGAGAGGCACGACACGCATATCGTGTTTTAAAATCCCAAAACAAAATAAAGGAAAACTAAGGCCATAACCGATCACCACAAGACAATAATAATAAACACATTATTATTATTAATTTAAATTATGTTAATTAAGTAAAACAAATTAAATTTCGGCGACCGTTCACACTATGCAGAGTTATCACCATTCAACGTTCATTATCATTGTTATTATGAAATCGACGTCGATTTTCGTATCAACACTTGATACTTTAAAGTACAACTCTTGTGCAGTCACAACCCTTATCGCATAACTCTTTAACAACACAACCCTTGTACCATCATGAACCCTAATGCACCAATTTCATACCATCAAACACACCTCAATTGTTAATTCAGTATGATTGATCAACACGTCATTGCTTCACCATACTTTTGTCGGATGCCGAAGCAAATGACCATTGATCGCTCAAAGGAAAACAACCATTAAGTGTTTGAATGAACGAAAGAGAAACAATATATCATATATACCATATTTTGATTCAGAATTACTTATATCATATATATAACTTGATCGATCTCAATTGTGTAACCTATGGACGATCGATGTATCGCTGCTTCACCATACTAACGTCGGATTCCGAAGCATAGTCAACATCAATCATCCAAATCGTACATACATGATGCCAAATTAAATTACTCGTTTATTCTTTGATTCATTCTGTCTTTTAATCATATTAATATAGAAAATACAGAAAATAATAAGTTATCCGATGTATGGTTTCGTAAGTGGCTCTGATACGACTGAAGGAGAATAACGATCCAAAACGCAGCGGAAATTAAAATTTTCTCCTTTAGTGATCCTTATGAATGTGCATGATCACTGATAGAATCGTTACATCTTATGGCGATTGAAACCTTTGATGCAGATCTAAGGAGTGATCACGAACGTTGAATGGTGACAACGCCTCTACTCAGTCCACACGAACGGATTCCTTCAATCTCACTGCTAGCTGCTACAGATGAAGGCTTTGAGTGAGAGAGAGAGAGAGAGAGAAATGAATTTTCAACTGCACTAATGCTTCTACACAAGGGTTCTATTTCTAGAACCACTTGTGTGGGCTGCAAGCTAAAAAGCGCACTTAAGTGTATGTGACCCATATCTTATGATATTCCAAAATCACTTAAGCGTGTGGTACCTTACCATATTTCGTATTCTACTTAAGTACACTGTACCTTACGATGTTCTACAATTCTCTTAAATGCACCATACCTTACGGTGTTCCTTATTTACTCTATCTCTCATCAATCCGTCCTTTTGTGTGTGATTTTGTAGGTTTTCACGACATTAGCAATTATATTATATCACGTATTTAACATAATAAACAGTGAGCGGTATCTAGTAACACATCACTGCTACCCAAGACACGAAAATGTCATGTGATATGACAAATCCTTTTGTGAAAATACTTATGTGTATAATTACCCTTTTGCCCCTATGTTTATATTGAACACAAGGCATAGACCGTGTCATCCTTGTCTAGTTCAATATTGGGCCCGTAGACATTTATCTTGTTACGCAGGATGGGAAAATTCAATCTAGGTCACTCATGTCCCTCAACATGCTTCGTGGAGTACCCATCAACTGTCTTTATGGTTATCCAGTTATAGACAACGTTTGATCAGCAATAAAGCAGTCGACTCTACATCTAGGGTCTTTAGTGGTTTCAGGTTGAAGGGTGGTATACACGACTATCACCATGAGAATAACTTATGACACTTTGCATAACATTCTATATGGTATTCTCATAGCGGATCAATCCAGTGTAAATATTACTCATAATATTCATACCTACGTTTAAGACTTGATAACTCCTTATCCATGATCCATGAGATGTGATCATCAGTCTATATACATAATAGTCTTAATGCTTTAATGTTATCCCACTTCACAATAAAGCTCGAGTACAGATACTTTAAGAATAATGTCCTTATGTTTAATGCGATCTCATGATTAAGTCACACTTGATACATTAAACGGACTATCTATTCTAGGGACTTTATTAAACAAACATAATAAATAAAAAGCCTTTTATTATTAATAAATTATTCGATACAAGTACCAAAAGTATTGGCCTCTAGGGCTTACACCAACAACAACTACCTTTTTTCTAGGTAGAAAACCGAAAAGGAAGAGTATCCGTCACCGGTTAGGATGAACATATCAAGGATAGACTTACCGAGGAAATGTGAAAACGAATCCGCTGGGGAAAACAAGGAAGTAGATTACATTTTATCGGGTATTGGGTAAATGTAATGTACTCAACATCAAGAAGAATATTACCAGTTACTGGGTAATAGACTCTTGGAGACCAAAAGATCTATCTAGGCAAGAACTAGAAATAAACGATCAATCAAAGACTCAACCCAATGAGGATACAACTTAGGGGGAAGTGGTTCCATCCAGATAAGAAAATGGGGAGGAAACTGAAATAATCATCATCCACGAGGAAATAACTCAGTGGGGAGTGAGAAAGGATAAACTCTTTATGCTTAAGGGGCCGACTCTCTACATTTGAAAGAGGACAGACACACCAAATCTGCATGGGGAAATAATATCACCAAAACAGGGGGTCAGAAGAAAAATCAATGCGATAAAATGCATAATGAAATATCTGATGATGTGATATATATGCATGAATATGTATGTTTGTGATTATGATTATGCTGGCAAAACAACACAAAGGATACAAATAACGAGGATTTGAATCATCACTAGAACACTTAGCTAATCTCAACTAGATGGAAACACCAACTGGAGAATCTTCTAGGGATGAAAATAAATCATCTAGCTCCGAATAAATCAAATCTGGATGGGGAAGACATGGAGAACATGCTTCCAACAAACCATGGCAAACTCCGCGGGGGGAAGAGAGCACTACTGAAGGATCATCAACCAAACATGTCGAGGATAGAGAAGGATCTGTTGAGGATCCAAATAAGTCAACGTTGCGGGGAACTTTAAGTCCATAACATTCCAAATGGGAGATAACCATGCAGGGGACAAAAATCAATATTGCTCAGAACTATGCACTACCGGGAAGGAGGAAAACTTCAGTCAGAAGATAAAATCCGCTAGGGATACAAGAGGTAAAGCTTTGAAATGGGAATCGGGTAAATTGCCGAGGATGTTGTGACTTGTTGGAACAAACCAAAGGCCTTCCCATTCCTCAATAATCATTAGATTCTTCTTGGAAATTGCAAAGTAAACCAAATCCAAGGCAAAGATAACCGAATTAGACTCACACATGGGACAAATTGCCACGGTTATGCAACATAAACAAATGCAAATGGGGATATGGAGACCAAGTAAAGGTTCTGAGATATCCAGGGTCCAATCATCAAGTCACAACTGGGGGATGCAAAACATGAACACCTCAGTTGGGGGAAGATGAATTGCAAAGGGGACCAATCATCAGCTCAATCGGGGATAATAGGTCGCTTGGGGAGCAACTTCTTAACCAAGTTGGGAATGAACGATGAACTGTTGGGGAGGAAAAATTTCCCAAACCCAACTGCTTGGGGAAGACCAACGATGCTTCACACTTTAAGACTTACCTGCTCTTAAATTACTGTTGACATTCCTTGCTGAAATTGATTATTCTTAAAGTGAATGTTTTTATTATTTTAAGAAAAATAAATATTCATTAATTTATTTCAACATTACCATCACAAAAATTCAATTTTAAAACATAAACAAATAAGAATAGGAATAATTGGATAAAAGCTCAAGTTTATTTAATAGAATGGTAGTCCGTAAATGGCGGGACTCCATGGATATTTACAAAAGTTTGAAAATGGTAATTTACATGGAAAAGGGCTACATTGGATACAATGATCACTACCCTCCCTACCAACTTTGAAATCCGCTGTGCTTTTGCCTTCGGTTGAGAATGATGGATCAGAACCAAATGACTGTTCAAAACTGCTTCAAAGATTAGGACCAGCGGGATGCGGTTACTTGCCATAATCCCTAATTGTTGCCTAGATTTCCCCAAGGTGGTGTATTCAATCTACCAGGATTAATTTTTCTAATTTATGTCTCTAACTTTTGCCTGGACCGCCCTTTCGGATTTTCAATCCACCGAGACGCTCATTTTTGCCTAAGTCGCCCTTTCGGGTTTTCAACTTAGCGAGCTGTTCTTCTATTTTTTAGGCGAAGTTTTTCTTGACTGCATCGGCATTCACAGGTCTGATTGCGACTTAGTATGTCTATAGGATTTGTGACTGCAAGTGCACAGTCGTATCGCGTAGTTTTAAAGATTATCGAACCCAAAGGACTAAAAATCGAACTTACCGTTATCTAATGTTACTACGTAAATCTAAGGCTGGTGATTTCTCTTGGGTTTAAGGGACAACGAGAAACAAATATTAACGAAAGCTGAACTTTAATAGAAATATTTAATAGCAGAATATCAGTATGTAACTCATCAAACTTCGGGGATTCGATAAATAGTTGGTGTAATCTTAAACGTCAAAATACTCTTCAGTAGAAATTATTGAATTAAAAGACTTTATCTCACACTTTCATGTTATTGGCTTTGACTATACTCTTAAACCTGAATGCTTCGCTCTCGCTGTCTCATTTGAATTAAAAGTAATTTTTTGAAATCAATAAATTCTAATTAATCCTAAAGTGGTTTCACTATGTTTAGAATTAATGTCTAGTTTCTGCTATCCGGTTAAAATCTCAAACTCTCGTTTTATTGACCATAACCTTGTTTGCTTTATACTCTCCTACGAAAACAGTTTTAATTTTAGAATAAGATACTATAACCAGAAAAATTGTTTATAAAGATCAACATGAATTAGTAATAAATCCCATCATTATGACTGTCTTTCCATACCGATATCAAATGGTTTAGCCAGACATGGGTTCAAACAAAAACATGCTATTACAATGACTAAACATAAGACAAAACATAAACAATTAAAATTGACAACTAAAATGGAACCTGGAAAATAGACTGAAAACTGGAATTAATGTTAATACTTGAATTCAGAAAATGCCGGCACGTTTGACAATCTGGTCCAAAATTACAATCAAAATCAGTTCTTAAAACTAGAATTGCGATAGTCCCCCGATGTGGAAGATCTATCACTTTTACAAGTAAATCTATTCGCTTAAAATTCTAAGAACAAAATTCTGGCTAAAAAAAAGACTGGTTAAACTGAAGACGGAAACCCTAATTTATACTCCCATTCTTGCCTTGAAAATCTAATAGTTGGCGTGTATTTAGGGTGGTTGGTTGAACAAGAAACACAGAGCGTGGAGAGAAATAAGGAGGAAAGGGCTTCGTGGCGAGTGCCACATGAGAGTGGCAGGCGCCACTCCTTTAGGTGGTGGGTGTTGCACCCCAAAATTTGCCCTCTATTTTTAACTCTAACCAATTTTTTGTTTCACATTCATTTGCATCATCTTCATAGCATAACATTTTTTTCTGTCTTAATATTAGCCGGAATAATTTCTCGGAATTTACAAACAGACTGGTCAAATTAGCTTTTTAACTGTGCCTAAAATTAGTCAACCAAAAAATTTCAAGTTTAAGTTTGCAAATGTCGGTAACATTAATCTGCGGTTCACGTGGTTTAATTTGACATGCTAAAAATATTTTTACGACTATTTTTGGTCATATGTTGATCAGTCTGAGCAGTTTAAACGGTCATAGTTTTTATTTCAAAATCCGACCAAACGCTGTATTTTTCCGAGTCATTTATTTCGTGCTGATTATTTTGACGTGTTCATTTTATTTTTTCGAGCATTTTAGTGCCCGACTTTTATTTTTTTTGAGTCTATTTATTTTTATATTGGGTCTAGAATAAATAAATAGGTTAATTAGTTTTTATTTTAATTTTAACTATTTTAATTATTTAACTTTATTCAGTTTTTAATTTAATATTGGGTTTCAAAATAAACTTAGGCCCATTATCATTAACCTAATTTGTTCCTATACATATTTACTAGCATGACTGATAGAGAGAGGCCAGAAAGACAGAACAAAAAAGAGAAACTGAGAGTGACTGATCTATACTATCGTACACATAGTTTGGTAATAGTTTATATATGATATATACTTTATCTATTTTGTTGATATATTTGTTACTGTGTTTCAAATACATGTTCATATGTGTGACTGTGCTATGTATTCCAGATACATGCGGTTTGGTTAAATATATATATATATATATTTCTATTTTATGTTATAATTTGATTATGTTTTCGGATCGGATCGTGTCAATACGCCGTTTTCACATATACGTGTATGAGGCGTGACATTTGTGTTATCCGATCCAGTTGCGATGATCGCAATTTTGCGCTAGCAACGCCGTTGTTTTTTTTTAATTCATATTTTTTTTTATATACATATATTTAGATTTGCACATTTTTTTCATAACTAACTACCCTGATTTTTCCTAAACCCTGACAATTTCGCCACAAACTCTAAATTTCAAACCTAAAACTTTAATCGTGTTGTTTCCTCTAAACCATAAACCTTTTCTTAAACCTTAACAAACCTTATTATTATTTCCTATTTTCGCTCATATTTATGTTATTCATACACTGTAACTGCTTCGCCCTTGTAATATTTTAAGTTTTAACTTGTAATATTTTCAGTTTTACTTTTCGCCATCTTTATTATGTAACTGCACCAAAGCGTTGTAATAATTAGGATTTTATTTTCTGCCATTTTGTTTTTCTGTCATTTATTTTTCTGCCATTTAAATTCCTGCCATTGATCCTATATTAACTGTGTGGTTTAGTAATGTAGGGCGTGAAAACCTACTAAATTAATTATTTAATATTTTTCTATAACCTTTATTTTATTTTTTTGTAAATAAATAATAAATACTAACTATTTTAATGACTTTTTTTTATTACTTACTTATAATAATAAATCCTTATATATTTTGTAAATAAAATCTAATTGACCATTTTTCTAATTGAATAATAATAATAAACCTATTAATCTAATAATTTGATATTTTCTATAACCTTTATTTATTTTGTAAATAACAAACTTAATATTTTTCATATAACTCTTTTATTTTATAATTTGTACATTAATATATTTTAAATTCTTTTATTATTACTAATTTATTTTAAACTCATATTTTTCTAATAACTTCTAAAAAAATCTAACTTGTTTAACCTAAAATAATTTCTTTTAAAATTCTAACCTTTTTATTATCACTTTATTATTATTGTTATTTTATTATTGCTTTATTACCATTGTTCATTTATTATTTTATTATTATTTGCTTTTGTCTATTCTATTTTTGCTTCATTATTTTCCTTATTTTAATTTTGTTTTATTTATAATATTAGGAACAAATGTATAGGTTGTAAATTTTTTCTTTATCGCCTCATTATTATGTATCTGTCCCATAGCCATGTAATAGTTTAGGAATTTATTTTTCTTGCTTTTATTTTTGTAAATATTTATTGCGTGGTTAGTAATTTAGGGAGTGCAAAAAAAACTAACTGTAAATAATTGAACTTAGAAAATTAAATTCAAGACAAATATCTGAAAAATAACACACACACGTAAGTCGATCTTTGATCGCCATCTGTACTTCCTAGGGTATTCCTCTTGGTTGCCTTCTTTAAATGGTCAAGTCCCTCGAAAATAGGGGTGTCTTATGCAAAGTCCCTTCAAACAGAAAAATCATCAAGTCCCTATAAACTTAAAAGATCAAGTCCCTATGAGGTTGCCTACGATATAATGATCTTGTCCCTTCGGTAAATATGATGATAGTCCCTACGAGTTGCTAAAGACACCCCTTATGTTGCCTTCATTGACCATACGATGACCCTACGCCCGTCCCTTAAACACATCCAAGGTAATGACTACCTATTCCTTAATAATAGGGACAGTCTTACCATTGAAGGAATATACGAGAACACGAAAGGCTTAATCTAGGGTAGGTATCTCATAGTTACTTGCTCACACTTTTCAAAATTACTTTTACACCTCACAATTTCTAAACTAGGCTTTGTATACACCCATACGAGGGTCATTACAAAGTACTTAAAGAAATTTTTCTAATCGCACACTACACTATTGCAAACAAACAAAGTGAGCTAAGTAACTAAGAGCCCATGGATAACCATGGATATAAAGGGTGCTAATACCTTCCCTTTGTATAACCTACCCCCCGAACTCAATCTTTTTAAGGTCTTTCCTGTTCTTTTATGTCCTTTCCTTTTGGATAAAATAAAAGTCGGTGGTGACTCTTGCTATCCGCAACATTTAACTAAAGTCAGTTCTCCCACCGTGTTACAGAACTGGCGACTCTGCTGGGGATTTAATAAAAGAGGGGTACCCTTAGGAATTAGATCACTTTAAAATTGTTTGCCTTGTTTGCTTTATACTTATCTGTTGGGTGCTCTTATGTGTGAAAGACCCTAACCCAGATCTAGTGTACCTTAGGTAAATGGCAATAGACCAAGGAAACTGTACGGCGTATATCGATATGGTTGATCTGGTGGCCATAGTTAGTGTGACTTCTTGGTTGGTGCTTATGTTCCTTAAGCAAGTTGAGGATAATATGAGGCTGCCATATGTTGTCAATACACTAACTGACTTTTAGAACCCTAGTCATCCCATCTTGGCCTTTAGAAAGTAGTGAGATAACCGGCTTTGGTGAAGACTGAAGTTGGTTGATACTCGATACTACACTCATTGAGATCCTAAACTTGGAGGGTTTTGGTTGGCAAGTAAGTTGCCTACTGAACAACCACCCTTGTGAAGGATCAATGATTTTGAGATCCCTTAGAACCTGGTTAGTTTTGTAGGACAGGATGAATCAACCAAACTTCAGGGGAGGGTACTTACCTTTAAACCTCATGCAAGCCTTCAAACCTAGGGCTATTGTGTGACTTGTTTGTGTGTGCCACATGTTTGTGATTGAGCATAACATCATAGCATCATCATGCATCATAAGCATAGCATTTTCACTAACCATTTCAAGGACCAAAGGATTTATCTTTATTGCAGGTCATGGCTTCTGCTCGTAGGAATACTATCCGGATCAACTTTGTAGGAATACCTCCTAAGCTTAAGGAATTGGTCTCTCAAGTTTCTGAAAACTCCCAGTTCATCAAGAGGCATGGTCACCTACTGGATCTAGTCACTTCAGGGTTCAATGAAGACATGATGAGTGTCCTGTTTCAGTTCTTTGACCCTAAACATCATTGCTTCACATTTCCCGACTATCAGCTGGTTCCTACAATGGAAGAGTTCTCCAAGTTTCTGGGTATACCTATTCTTGATCAGAAACCCTTCACAGGCTTGGAAAAAGAGCCTAAGCCTGAAGTCATTGTTGCAGCCTTACATTTAAAGAAATCAGACATTGTCCTAGAAACAAGGAGTGGAGTTAAGGGTATTCTTGCTAAGGTATTGGTGGAGAAAGCTCAAGTATTCCTGAAGGCTATGAGTTATGATGCTTTTGAGGAGATCTTAGCCCTATTGACTTATGGCTTAGTACTGTTCCCCAATCCAGACCAGTTCATAGACGTACACGCCATCAACATATTTCTGACTCGCAATCCAGTGCCTACATTACTTGGAGACATCTTACACTCTCTTCATACCCGTACTACGAAGGCACGAGGAACTCTGATGTGTTGCATACCTCTATTATCTAGGTGGTTTATTTCTCACCTTCCTCGATCAGTGATGAAGAATGAACAAGGGTTCAGGTGGTCCAAGAGGATTATGTCACTTTCTCATTCAGATATTCATTGGTGCTCTAGATCTATGGAGAATGTTACCATCATTGACCGTTGTGGGGAGTTCCCTAATGTGCCACTCCTTGGCATAAGAGGGGGCATTACCTACAACCCTTCTTTAGCTCTACGTCAGTTTGGTTACGCTCGGACTGATGGTCCTCATGACATGCTTATTCAGGGTATTGTGTTCGACTACGACAACGATCTTCAAGGTTACCGTCAAAGGTTCATACGAGCATGGGGTAAAGTGAACAAGGTTGACAGCAAGACTCTGGAACCCAAGTACACTATTCCTATGGAACCATATCTCAGATGGGTACGATCTCGTGCTCAGACTCTTATGATGCCATATCCTGATATCCTGCCAGTTACCATGGAGCCTGTTGCTGAAGGAGATACTTCTTACATCATTCTTCATCCAGACATGCCCACTGGCATGGAAGAGTTACAGAGGTCCTGGATCTAGTTGAAGGAGCAAAGAGATACTTTTGAGACTCATTACAAGGCAAGTCAAGAAAGAATCCTGGAGCTAACAAAACAACTTCACGAGGAGCGGAATCTCAACTCATACCTCAACACAAAGAGGAAACGTCCATGGGAGACTTAAAACCCCATTTTTTGTATTCATTTCATTTTTTGTAAGCCCAAGGGGCAAACAAGTTTATTACTAATAAAAGTTTACTTTTTGGTGGTTTAAACAAATTTAAATCCTACGGTCCTTGAAAACATTGCATAAGCATCTACATACCATATTATTGCATCACAGGTTTCTTATGAACAGGTATCTTATCTTCTCGCTGTTTACCTCAGCAGAAATGGCTCTTGAACAGACTGTCAAGATCACTTCCAAGGGTCCTATCAAAATTACTGCTGAAGGCCTGGTGAAGACTGTTGCTGAAGTTAGAGTGCCTCCCATGATTATTACCACTCTTGGCCCCATTCTTTATACTTCTGATAAAGCTATACCCTGGAATTACGATTCTGATGTTTATATCCATGGTGTTAAGCAGGAACCTTTGACTGATACACCTGTTACTGATGATAACCTTGATGTTGATAATATTGCTGGATCTAGTAAGATCACCAGAAGTGGAAGAATTTTCTCTCCTCCAGCTACCTCAAAAAATACAGTTCTTCCGACTACTATCTCCACTTCTGAGCCAAGTACTGATGCTCGAGGCAAAGGTCCTGTGGTTGAACCTGTGCAAGCTGAAGCACCGACTGCTGAAAATCTCTCTAAACAGATGGAAGAAGTGCTGAAGATCATTCGTAAGAGTGATTATGATATTGTTGACCAGTTGGGGCATACTCCCTCCAAAATTTCCATGTTGTCTTTGTTGTTGTGTTCTGAGGCTCATGCTAAAGCCTTGATCAAATTCTTAAGGACTGCTCATGTACCAAATGAAATTTCTGCGGATCAATTTGAAAATTGTGTTGCACATCTGACTTATGATAATGGGTTAGGTTTTTCTGATGCTGACTTGACTCCTGCCAAAAGAAACCACAACAGAGCTTTACATATCTCCATTGAATGTAGGGGCACTACCTTGTCTCATGTGGTGATAGACAATGGCTCTTCATTGAATGTACTTCCCAAAGAGGTTCTGAACAAGCTCAGTCCTGAAGATGCTGTGTTAAGATCAAGTAATATAGTGGTGAGAGCCTTTGATGGTTCAAGAAGAGTGGTGCATGGAGAAATAGATCTCCCGATCAAAGTAGGCTCTCAAGTCTTCGATTCTACCTTCTATGTAATGGATATTCGTCCTGCGTACTCTTGTTTGCTTGGGCGCCCCTGGATCCACGGGGCAGGTGTTGTGACCTCCACTCTACATCAGAAGCTGAGATATCCAGTGAAGGGAAAGATCGTAACTGTTTATGGAGAGGAAGAATATATGGTCAGTCATGTGAACACATTTAAGTATGTTGAAGTGGAAGGTGAATATGTTGAGACTCCTTGCCAGACATTTGAAGTAGTTCCTTGGGTCGTTCCCGCTACTGAAGCTCCTCCTGTGGTTAAAAGAGTTCCTGTGGTTACCAGAGTACCTCCTACAATGGCTTCCCTCGAAGATGCTAGAGTTGTGGTTGAAGAAGGTGGTTGTACTATTTGGGGTCAGCTTCCCGACATTCCTTACAAGTCTGACAAGTTTGGTTTGGGTTTCACTGCAGAGTCCCAGAAGGTTGTTCGTCGTGCTCGTGCTGTTCGTATCACCAATCAAGGGAACATGAAAGATCAAATCAATGTTGTGGGTGACTATAATGAAGACTACAATCTGGATAACTGGATTTTTCCTACTGTGGGTGATGGGCTCAACAATTGGAAGACTGAAGACGTTATTCCTATCTCCTTTAGTCAGGAGTAAATACTATTACTGTGTTGAACAATTAAACTTTTAAGCCTTGTGCCTTACCCGGGGCACGATGGTTTGCTTGTTTCGCGACGTCATTTCATTTGCATACTTCATTCAATAAAAATCAATGGACGTTTCGTTTTCGTAAATATTGGGCTCTTTGTTTTTCTTTTATTTTATTTTCATCAGCTATGTGTTCTTACACACACCCACATCACTAAAATGCAGATCCTCATCCACTCTGGATCCTATTGATAACAGTTCTACTATTGCCAATTATAATTTCGAGAATCCGATCTATCAAGCTGAAGATGGAAAGGATGAAGATTGTGAAGTACCTGTAGAGCTTGCTAGGTTATTACAACAAGAATAGAAAGCTACACAGCCGCATGAGGAATCAATTGAGGTTGTAAATCTGGGTACTGAAGTAGACAAGAAAGAAGTCAAAATAGGAGCAGGCTTGGAAAACAGTGTCAAAGAAAGATTGAGTCAGATGTTACGTAACTATGTAGAGGTTTTCGCTGGAAAAATCAAGAGATGATATGGAATGATGAATGTCAAGAAGCTTTTGACAAAATCAAGAAGTATCTCCAAGAACCTATAAATCTGGTGCCACCAGTTGAAGGAAGACCTCTAATCATGTATTTGACCGTGTTAGAAAATTCAATAGGGTGTGTGTTGGGGCAACATGACGAGTCTGGTCGAAAAGAGCATGCAATATACTACCTTAGCAAAAGGTACCGATTGTGAAACAAGATACTCCCAGCTCGAGAAAGCTTGCTATGCTTTGGCTTAGGCTGCTCACCGACTAAGACAGTATATGTTGAATCATACCACTTTATTGATTTCTAAGATGGATCTTATCAAATATACATCTGAGAAACCTGCTCTCTCCGGAAGAACAACAAGATGATTGCTGAACTCTGCACGCAGTTCAAAATAAAACACCATAACTCTTCTCCGTACCGGCCAAAGATGAATGGCGCCGTGGAGGCTGCTAATAAGAATATTAAGAAGATCATACAAAAGATGACAGTAACATACAAAGACTGGCATGAGATGTTACCCTTTGCTCTTCATGGTTATCGCACTTCAGTACGCACTTTGACAGGGGCAACTCCTTTCTCTTTGGTCTACGGAATGGAAGCCGTGTTACCAGTGGAAGTTCAGATTCTCTCTCTAAGAATCATGAAAGAGGCAGGTTTAGACGAGGATGAATGGATTCAGACTCGACCAGATAAATTTGATTGATGAGAAGAGGTTGGCAGCTGTTTGTCATGGTCAGATGTACCAGAAACGGATGATCAAAGCTTTCAATAAGAAGGTTAAGCCAAAGATATATCAGGCTGGTGACTTGGTAATCAAGCGTATCATACTACCACAGGGTGATCCTAGGGGCAAGTGGACTCCTACATATGAAGGACCATTTATGGTCAAAAGAGTATTCTCAGGAGGTGCCATGATGCTTACTACTATGGATGGTGAAGACTTTCCACAGCTTGTAAACGCAGACATAGTTAAAAAATACTACGCATAAAAAGAGACCCGCTAGGTTGACTGGCCTAGGCAAAAATAAGGGCATCCCGGCAAACCAAAAGGGTTCGGGAAAAAATTAGGGATATATATAAAAAAAATGTACACCCGGCAAGTCGAAAACCTGAAAAGGCGGCTTGGGCAAAAAAGGGTATCCCAGTGGATTGAAAACCTGAAAGGGCAATCCAGGCAAAAGTTAGGGATTAAAGCGTATGACTATGTCTCGTTTGGATCACTCATGTAACTTCAACTGATGGTGCTACCTAAATCAAGTTCAAACAGATAAAGATCAATCCAATCGTTTTTGTCTCAACAGCAGAAGATGAGATATTTGAAGATAATGGCAATAGTAGAATTGAAACTCAATAGGATCATTTTTCACATAGCTGTTTTCTTTGTTTTATAAAAATTTACGACGAATTCCTCTTACTAGGATTTCTGTCTCCTTGTACAAACTTGCCTATGTATAGGTCACTTTGTGATATAAATAAAATTTCATCTTTGAATCCAGATTTACTTTTACTCTATTTACATAAGCGAAAACGTCCATTGGTTGTGTTTGAATGTATGTATGCTTTTGAATACGATTGATGTTTACCAGAAATGCATAAAATGCAGTAATAGTATTTACTAAGGACGAACGAGGGTAGTAGTTCAACGAAGCTTCGCCGGTTCATCCCCACTACAAATCCCCAGTAGAGCAAATCTATCTTTATAGATACTTCGAATTACGTCTCCCCTTGAATTTATGTCCATCTCTTTTATCCTCAGTCGGAATACTCGGGAACTTATTCCTTCAATAGAAGTACGACGAACGAATACGGGAAGTGACAAATACTATACTATCAAACAAGACGGGAACGAGTTCCTCATATTCTTCAGCAACGAATCGGGATTTATTTTCCCTAGCCAGCAGTTGTTATACAAAGATATCCGGACGCTTCAGGCCGCATGATTCATACATACATCATTTACATCATACCATGGCATATCCATAAGTGCATAATACATTTACTTAGATGCACCATGCCATGCATGCATACATATTGCATAAACTAACCTTTTCCTTGCAGGATGGTTATATACAGATAAAATACTATCAACAATTCACAACAGGTCAGAAACGATCTATACGAAGATCTAGTGCTGATACTTAATCATTACTCAAGGTGTCCTTGGATAGTAGGCAAACGGTCTATACGAAGATCTATTCCCTAGTCCAGGATATTTTCAGGAGATTTCATCCTGACACTCTTTTGTTCTTGGATATTAGGCAAACGGTCTATACGAAGATCTATTCCCTAATCCAGGATATTTCCAGAAGAGATAATCATCACGAAGATTTATTTCTACTGGTCTATTCAACAATTCAAAACAGTTCAGAGACGATCTATACGAAGGTCTAGTGCTGATACTTAATTCAGAAAGAAATCGCCACGAAGATTTGGTTCTGACACTTAAATTAAAAGTATGTTCTTAGATACGATTCAGAGACGGCCTATACGAAGACCTAGTACTGATATCCAGTATCAACATCAAGATATTATCACCTCCTGATATTATGGATGGCATCTATAAGCCCATCTCCAGTTCTTCCAAGTGGCATCTTCAAGCCCACTTAAGCATATACAACCAGTCATCAGTGTTACTTTACGCACCGGCGAGTGCAAATTTTTGGGCTTTTGTGTTTAATCCCCTTCCACCTTCCAAGTCACGAATGGCACACAGGCCAATCTAACTCCTCAGGTTTCAGAAAATTGAACAGGGGCAGCTGTTGCACCCCAAAATTTGCCCTCTATTTTTAACTCTAACCAATTTTTTGTTTCACATTCATTTGCATCATCTTCATAGCATAACATTTTTTTTTCTGTCTTAATATTAGCCGGAATAATTTCTCAGAATTTACAAACAGACTGGTCAAATTAACTTTTTAACTGTGCCTAAAATTAGTCAACGAAAAAATGTCAAGTTTAAGTTTGCAAATGTCGGTAACATTAATCTGCGGTTCACGTGGTTTAATTTGACATGCTAAAAATATTTTTACGACTATTTTTGGTCATATGTTGATCAGTCTGAGCAGTTTAAACGGTCATAATTTTTATTTCAAAATCCGACCAAACGCTGTATTTTTCCGAGTCATTTATTTCGCGCTGATTATTTTGACGTGTTCATTTTATTTTTTCGAGCATTTTAGTGCCCGACTTTTATTTTTTTTTTAGTCTATTTATTTTTATATTGGGTCTAGAATAAATAAATAGGTTACTTAGTTTTTATTTTAATTTTAACTATTTTAATTATTTAACTTTATTCAGTTTTTAATTTAATATTGGGTTTCAAAATAAACTTAGGCCCATTATCATTAACCTAATTTGTTCCTATATATATTTACTAGCATGACTGATAGAGAGAGGCCAGAAAGACAGAACAAAAAAGAGAAACTGAGAGTGGCTGATCTATACTATCGTACACATAGTTTGGTAATAGTTTATATATGATATATACTTTATCTATTTTGTTGATATATTTGTTACTGTGTTTCAAATACATGTTCATATGTGTGACTGTGTTATGTATTCCAGATACATGCGGTTTGGTTAAATATATATATATTTCTATTTTATGTTATAATTTGATTATGTTTTCGGATCGGATCGTGTCAATACGCCGTTTTCACATATACGTGTATGAGGCGTGACATTTGTGTTATCCGATCCAGTAGCGATGATCGCAATTTTGCGCTAGCAACGCCGTTGTTTTTTTTTTAATTCATATTTTTTTTTTATATACATATATTTAGATTTGCACATTTTTTTCATAACTAACTACCCTGATTTTTCCTAAACCCTGACAATTTCGCCACAAACTCTAAATTTCAAACCTAAAACTTTAACCTTGTTGTTTCCTCTAAACCATAAACCTTTTCTTAAACCTTAACAAAACTTATTATTATTTCCTATTTTCGCTCATATTTATGTTATTCATACACTGTAACTGCTTCGCCCTTGTAATATTTTAAGTTTTAACTTGTAATATTTTCAGTTTTACTTTTCGCCATCTTTATTATGTAACTGCACCAAAGCGTTGTAATAATTTGGATTTTACTTTCTGCCATTTTATTTTTCTGCCATTTATTTTTCTGCCATTTAAATTCCTGCCATTGATCCTATATTAACTGCGTGGTTTAGTAATGTAGGGCGTGAAAACCTACTAAATTAATTATTTAATATTTTTCTATAACCTTTATTTATTTATTTTGTAAATAAATAATAAATACTAACTATTTTAATAACTTTTTTTTATTACTTACTTATAATAATAAATCCTTATATATTTTGTAAATAAAATCTAATTGACCATTTTTCTAATTGAATAATAATAATAAACCTATTAATCTAATAATTTGATATTTTCTATAACCTTTATTTATTTTGTAAATAACAAACTTAATATTTTTCATATAACTCTTTTATTTTATAATTTGTACATTAATATATTTTAAATTCTTTTATTATTAATAATTTATTTTAAACTCATATTTTTCTAATAACTTCTAAAAAAATCTAACTTGTTTAACCTAAAATAATTTCTTTTAAAATTCTAACATTTTTATTATCACTTTATTATTATTGTTATTTTATTATTGCTTTATTACCATTGTTCATTTATTATTTTATTATTATTTGCTTTTGTCTATTCTATTTTTGCTTCATTATTTTCCTTATTTTAATTTTATTTTATTTATAATATTAGGAACAAATGTATAGGTTGTAAATTTATTCTTTCTCACCTGATTATTATGTATCTATCCCATAGCCATGTAATAGTTTAGGAATTTATTTTTCTTGCTTTTATTTTTGTAAATATTTATTGCGTGGTTAGTAATTTAGGGAGTGCAAAAAAAACTAACTGTAAATAATTGAACTTAGAAAATTAAATTCAAGACAAATATCTGAAAAATAACACTCACACACGTAAGTCGATCTTTGATCGCCATCTGTACTTCCTAGGGTATTCCTCTTGGTTGCCTTCTTTAAATGGTCAAGTCCCTCGAAAATAGGGGTGTCTTAAGCAAAGTCCCTTCAAACAGAAAAATCATCAAGTCCCTATAAACTTAAAAGATCAAGTCCCTATGAGGTTGCCTACGATATAATGATCTTGTCCCTTCGGTAAATATGATGATAGTCCCTACGAGTTGCTAAAGACACCCCTTATGTTGCCTTCATTGACCATACGATGACCCTACGCCCGTCCCTTAAACACATCCAAGGTAATGACTACCTATTCCTTAATAATAGGGACAGTCTTACCATTGAAAGAATATACGAGAACACGAAAGACTTAATCTAGGGTAGGTATCTCATAGTTACTTGCTCACACTTTTCAAAATTACTTTTACACCTCACAATTTCTAAACTAGGCTTTGTATACACCCATACGAGGGTCATTACAAAGTACTTAAAGAAATTTTTCTAATCGCACACTACACTCTTGCAAACAAACAAAGTGAGCTAAGTAACTAAGAGCCCATGGATAACCATGGATATAAAGGGTGCTAATACCTTCCCTTTGTATAACCTACCCCCCGAACTCAAAATCTTTTTAAGGTCTTTCCTGTTCTTTTATGTCCTTTCCTTTTGGATAAAATAAAAGTCGGTGGCGACTCTTGCTATCCGCAACATTTAACTAAAGTCAGTTCTCCCACCGTGTTACAGTGGGCACCACCCCTTTGTATTTTCTTTGTTTTCTTTCCTTTTCCTTTCCTTTTTTATCTTTTTCCGATTTGCTCGCACAAACACTTCTTATTTGATAAATACCTGAAATGAACACAAAATACGGCATAATGGTATTGAAAATAAGTAAAAAGCAATGAAAGTCAAGTCAAGTCAAATATACGATACATTTTTGCGTTATCAAACTCCCCCATACTTAAACCTTTGCTTGTCCTCAAGGAAATGTTGCACTTATGAATAAAAGAACTTTGGAAAATTTGACAGCATATAGTATCAAGACTCGTGAAAAACACAGTTGCATTCAAAAATTCATTCTAGGCTACAAACTCTACTTCGGTTAAAAATTGCATCAATAGGTGCTAACTTCCACACTAAGGGTATCGTTGGAACACAAACTCGCAATCGTGCAATCATAAGTCTCCCTCCTATACGAACCAATCTGAATCATGTCATCATGCCTAAACCTAACTTACTCATTCTTATTTTTATCCTTTTTTATTCTAGTGCAATCACATTAAACCCGTTATCCTTTCACATTCATAGCAAGATAATTTGTTAGTGACTACGATCTTATTATTATTTTATTATTTTTTTCTTTTTCTCATAGTTTGGCTCGAATAACAACTAAAGATGGTTGCACTGTTGGGTTAAATGACCGGGTGAGGGTCACCTAACTTAGAAGGAACAATACTTTTTATTAATTTGGTCATTCTTTTTCTCTTTTAAGCCCAAGATCATACACTTATTTGAACCGACTTCTTGCGTAGTGTGTGTTTAGGATGGTGCTGACTTCTAGATAAACTACTTAAGGAATATGGATAGAATTTAAGGCTATGGCATGACAAGTACTCAAATCGATCTTATACTTGGGAGATTTAAGGTGTTAAAAGGATACCGATCTTGTAAAGGTTTTCCAAGTCTCTACAATCCAACCTAAGTTTTATCTATAACTTAGAATTTTCAAAAGATGCACTGTGTTTCTAAGTCAAGATTTTCTCAAAAGTTTGGTATGGCTCAAGAAAATGGGAGAATCAATAAATAACAGAAACCACACATAAAGACTTGACAGTGCATGATATAACGGAAACCATACATAAAGACTTGACAGTGCATGATATTTGACTCAACTAACACTTAACAATTTAACAAAGGAAATGAAAATAGTTAAATCTACCTAGAAAGCGATAAATAAAAGCGATAAATCTTCCTCCCCCATACTTAAATCGAGCGTTGTCCCCAATGTGATGACATAAGGTAAGAAAGGAAGGTAGAACCTATAATGTCTACTACTTGTGGCCTCTGCCACGTGTTCGTCCACGTCCACCATTTCCAGGCTGGTGAGGTGGCATACCCACATATGAGACATGGTCTTGGAGGTCCTCCACACGTACTGTCAAATCTACCATCTCATCGATCAAACCCGACATGTTATGTTCATTCCTGAAAGCATAATCATGCTGATCGTGCTGTATCTGTCGAAGGATCAGCATCATCTCAGTTTGTTGAGCTTCCATGTGTTGAATCTGTTGGTCGGGACGAGCTTCTAATTCGCTACGTCACATCATTTTAGCATAAATGTCATCAAGAGTGGTAGGTATATCCTTATTTCTTCTTCTAGGCCTACGCCTGGACGATGTACCTACAACATTTTCATAAGAAACATGTGTCGTGTGTGTGTGTGTGTCATTTCAAATCAAAGAGCCAATTGTTTCTGTCATGTATACTAGTCCTATAGTTTGACAAGATAACCAGGTGCACATCTTGATTGTTGATAAGGAATTCAAACTCATCCGAGCCCAGGTTTCGAATAATGCTAGTGTTAAAATAGAACTGAATGTGCATGGGTCGGATTCAACCTAGAGGGTTAAGTCTAATGAGTGGTTGTCTCAGTCCAATAGCATTGGCAATCATGGTAACTAAGCTTCCTATTAGGATTGGTCCATGGGTTGCTTGTGCCATACGATCAAAGTTGGCTATCATAAATGTAGCAGCATTAACGGGACGGGCTTGTGAAGCACAATACATTATGAAGAGCTCATCTTTGGACACGGAGGTTATGTTTTCTTCTTTTCTGAATAGGGTGTGAGCTAGGATCTTATGAAAATAACGGATCACAGGATTATGAACATTCTCAGAATGCATGACATTTGGTTCAGGATGGTTATTCCCAATAATGCTTCCCCAAAAACAGTTTAGTTCAAGGTTCATGAGTAGTTCTTCTTGGGTGACGGTAAAGACATCAGGGCCATTTGGGAATCCTAGCATTTCATCCATTTCTCTATGGTTATAGCGATAATCTACACCAAACATCCTAAAAGTGATAAGGCCTCTATTGAATCCAAAACTATGGTTAGGCAAGTAAGCAAGGGAGCTCAGGAATTCAAGGGTTAGCCTATGGTAAGAACTAAATCTTCTTCTAACAGAAAAATTATCCCAACCAATTTGGTTAAGCAGAAACATAACACTATCTCGGATACCTAGCTTAGTCATGGTAAGTCCATTAGGATAGATAGTTAGTGCCATCTCTCTTTGAGCTAAAGCTTCAAAGCGTCTCCTCTGACCTCTGCCTCTGAAAATGATATCCATATAGTCTACTTGTTGTATCGTGAAAGTTAGTAGCTAGCTAAATTTAAGTTAGCCTGGGAGTAAGTAGACAATAGTGTTAAATCAGTAATGGTTAATTATAAAGAAAAGTACCGAGTAACTTTATGAAAGGGAGAAAAAAGATGAAAAATAAGAAATAGTAAGGAATAATAATAGAGAACATAGAATTAATAATTCAAAATAAGATGCGGGTTATCTCCCACCAAATGCTCTGTTTATTGTCGTAAGCTCGACAAAATTTAACAAAAGATTAATTTTAGGAGTGAGCGGGCAGCTCAGCAAGCTTTAGATTAGTGGAATAGTCTCTGTTGTCAATGTTATGATAATGTTTCAAGCGCTGCCCGTTTACGATAAATGGTTCACTAGATTTGCCCTTTATTTCTATTGCTCCATTTGGAAAAACTTTGGTAATTTCAAAGGGACCGGACAACCTAGAATGAAGTTTGCCTGGAAAAAGTTTAAGTCGAGAATTAAACAGAATTACTACGTCACCCTCATTAAACTCTTTCCTCGATATACGCTTGTCATGCCACTTTTTAGTTCTTTCTTTATAGATCCGAGCATTCTCGTATGCGTATAATCTAAGTTCTTCCAGTTCATGGATATCTAAAATTCTCTTCTCGCCTGCGGCAGTATAATTTAGATTAAGGGTCTTAACGGCCCAATAAGCTTTATGCTCTAATTCTACCGGCAGATGACACAATTTTCCATAAACTAGCTTAAATGGTGTGGTTCATATCGGGGTCTTATAAGCTGTCATATATGCCCATAGAGCTTCGTGTAACTTTGAAGACCAATCTTTCCTAGAGGTGGCAACTGTTTTTTCTAAGATTTGCTTAATTTCTCTATTTGAGACCTTTACTTGCCCACTTGTTTGTGGGTGATAGGGTGTTGCTACACGGTGTCAGACTCCATATTTCAGTAACAGTTTTTCAAAGATCTTTGAAATGAAATGGGAGCCACCATCACTGATGACAAGTCTCGGCACATTGAATCTAGGAAAAAATTTATGCTTGAACAACCTAATGACTACTCGCACGTCATTTGTTGGAGAGGCTATAACCTTGATTCATTTCGATACGTAATCAACAATAATGAGTATGTAATTGTTACCAAAAGGAGATGGGAATGGTCCCATGAAATTAATTCCCCACACGTCAAAGACTTCTACTTCTAAAATGCCTTTAAGTGGCATTTCGTCGTGTCTAGAGATGTTTCTAGTGCGTTGGCACTGCTCACAATTTATGACCGTGATGTAGATATCTTTCCACATAGTGGGCCAAAAGAGGTCAGCTTGTAAGATCTTGGCGCAAGTCTTTGAAGTGCTTGCATGTCCTCTAGGGGGAGCATAATGACAGTGAGAAATTATATTTTCTACTTCATCTTCGGGGACACCTCGATAAAAAATACCATCGGCGCCTCTCTTGAAAATCATAGGCACATCCCAATAATACTGTTTAAGATCATGGAAGAATTTCTTCTTTTGTTGGTAAGTTAAATCTGGTGGAAGAACTCCAACTGATAAGTAGTTGACAAAGTCAGCATACCATGACAGTGTGGTTGTAGTATAAATTGCTTCCACAACTTCATTTGCTTCGGTATCATTATAAGTTAATGAGCATTCAACTATATTACTTTCCAACAGGGATATGAGTCGTCCATAAGGGAAATCATCATTTATAGGCACTCGTTCAGGTTCAATGCCTTCCATTCTTGACAAGTGATCAACTATGACATTTTCAGTGCCTTTCTTATCTTTGATTTCTAAATCAAACTCTTATAGGAGTAAAATCCACCTTAGAAGTCTTGGTTTGGCGTCCTTTTTACTTAATAGGTACTTAATTGCAACATGATCAGTATAGATAATTATTTTTGCTCCTACTAGGTAAGAACGAAATTTATCCAAAGCGAACACGACATCTAAAAGTTCCTTTTCCGTAGTGGCGTAGTTCATCTGTGAAAGATCTAAGGTTCTACTTGCGTAATAGATTGCATGAAGCTTTTTATCCTTTCTTTGTCCTAAGACCACGCCTACGGCATAAACACTAGCGTCACACATGATTTCAGACGGTAATCTCCATTCAGGTGGTTGAATGATAGGTGCGGTGATGAGAGCTGTTTTTAAATGTTCAAATGATTTTAAGCATTTGTAGTCAAAGATGAATTCGACGTCTTCCATTAATAGGCCAGTTAGTGGTTTGGTTATTTTAGAGAAATCTTTAATGAATCGTCGGTAGAAACCGGCGTGTCCTAAGAAACTTCGTATTTTCTTACAGTTTTCGGAGGATGAAGGTTTTCTATAACTTCTATTTTAGCTTTGTCAATTTCAATCCCCTTATCAGACACTATGTATACAAGTAAGATTCCTTGTCGGACCATGAAATGTCATTTTTCCCAATTTAACACGAGATTCACTTTTACGCATCTTTCAAGTACTATTTCTAGCTTCGATAAACATCCTTCAAAAATCTGTCCACAAACAGAGAAATCGGCCATAAATACTTCCATGATATCGTCTATAAAATCAGCGAAAATTGACATCATGCATCATTAGAAAGTTGCGGGAACGTTACATAGTCCAAACGACATTCGTCGATAAGCAAATGTACCATAAGGACAAGTGAAGGTTGTTTTTTCTTGGTCGTTAGGATGAATAGGGATTTGAAAGAATCCTGAATAACCATCTAAATAGCAGAAGTGAGAATGCTTAGCCAATCGTTCAAGCATTTGATTAATAAAAGGTATAGGAAAGTGATCCTTTTGAGTGGCTTTGTTCAATTTCCTATAATCAATGCACATTCTGCTTCTAGTCACAACTCTTTGTGCTATAGATTCACCTTTTTCATTCTTAACAACTGTAACACCTCCCTTCTTTGGTACGACATGTACCAGGCTAACCCATTGACTATCGGATATCGGGTATATAATTCCTGCCTCTAATAGCTTTTGCATTTCTCTCTTGACTTCATCACTCAGAACGAGATTTATCCTTCTTTGATGTTCTCTAGAGGTCTTACTGTCTTCCTCTAGCATAATGCGATGCATGCATATGGAAGGAATTATTCCTTTTAGATCTGAGATATTATAGCCTAAAGTAGTTGGATATTTTCTTAAAACATGTAGGAGTTTCTCGGTTTCTATTTGTCCTAAGTTTGCGTTAACAATTATAAGTCGCTCGAGTTCCATGTCTAGGAATTCGTACCTTAAACTTTTGGGTAGTGTTTTAAGTTCTAATGTTGGTTTCTTCAGGCAATGCATATGATTGGATGTCAGTGCTAGACATTCACTTAAACTGTCATCTTGGTATTCCTTACGCCAATTGTCATCTTCAAAAATAGGAGGCAATGGAATTTTCAATATCTCGGAGTATGAATTTTTTTCATTCTCCATTTCTCTCACACAACATGTATCGTCTATAGCTGGTGCCTTTAAGAATTGCTTCAAAATAAGTTCGACTTTTTCTTCACCAACTTCAAAGGTTAGCTTTCCTTTCTTTACATCTATAATGGCTCCGGTAGTAGCTAAGAATGGTCTTCCTAATATGATGGGGATATTGGAATCCTGCTTTATGTCCATGATTATGAAATAAGTAGGAATATAGAATTGATCTATGCGCACTGGAACGTTCTCTAGCATACCTACGGGAAATTTAACAGAACAATCAACTAGTTGTACGGACATCCTAGTTGTGGCAGCCTTATGATATCCTGGTGGTACAACAGGTGCTTGGCTAGGTACATACAATGACTTTTTGGTTTTGTGCGAAAAGTTCGGATGGTTCTTCCAACCTGGGTTATAGATGTTTGAGTAATGGTTTCCTTGATCATAATTCATTTGGTTTGTGGAGATTCCTACCAAAAGTTGACATTCAAGGGGAGCATGCCCAGGAACTCCCCATAACTCGCAGCTCGGAGCTACGACAACCACAGTGGTTGCGAGTGTTATGGTCAGGTTTTCTATATTTAGAGTGAGAGCATTTACTTTAGCATTGACATGGTCAAGACTGTCTTTCGTTGGAGGTTTCTCTATGGAGGTTCTTTCACTTTCCCATTGATAGTGATTCTGGGCCATACTTTCGATAAGTTGATAAGCCTCATTGTAGGGTTTATCCATCAGTGCGCCATCCGCGACAACATCTATTGTCAATCTTATGTTGTACAAGAGACCATTGTAAAAGGTATGGATGATCAATCACTCTTGCAGACCGTGATGTGGAGAAAGCCTCATCATGTCCTTGTATCTCTCCCATGCTTCAAAAATAGATTCATTGTCTTTTTGTTTAAACCTGTTTGAAATTCTAGTTAACAGACTTTCGATGTCACACTGGATGTTATGACATCCAATTCTGCGCAGACAAGAATGATGCATAACTTAAATGTAAAGTGCAGTAAATAACACAAAGAATTGTTTACCCAGTTCGGTGACAAACACACCTACGTCTAGGGGCTATCAAGCCAGGGAGGAAATCCACTATTAGCAGTATTAATTCAGGCCTTAAACCAACTGTTTAATCCTATCACATAATACCTACCCAATGCAATTTCAATCTTAAACTAAGACCAGAGTTCCTACTCACTCCCCCTCAATCACCACAGTGATTACAACCTTTAATTAGTTTAAAGTTAATGGCGAAGTTACACTTCAAACAACTCTTGATTGTCCTTAATAACTTTAATCAAGAAACACAACACTCACACTTAAAAGCTTAGAGTGACACAACACTTACAACTCAATGAACAACCTAGTCCAATGCAATCATCTAGGTGATAATTGCTTGGTTCACAAGTTAAACCTAATACAAGACACACTTAAAACTACAGCTATGAAATACAATGATGTATTCAATGCTTCACACTTCGAAATCCCTGAATGCTGAAAGTATGATTGCCATCCTTTTATATTGCAGCACTTGGGCCTTGTACTTGTATTTCCTAAAATTAAGGTTAAGCAAGTTAACCTAATTTCCACATATTAGGGTGCTACCAAATAGGCTATATGTTAGGCCTCTTAATTGTAGCTCAGTTGTTAGTTTCCTGGATTTTAGCTCAGCTGTTAGATTCCTGAAAAATAGCCTGAGAAAAATACTGAAACAGAAAAACTAACTAGCCTACACTTTAGCATATGCTGTCAGGAATGAATGTCACAACATTCAGTTTGACGTCCAGAATATAGGCCATATGCTAGGTCTGTTATTCTCCTGAAACACAAACTGAAATAAATACCGAACTGTAGCAGAAAAACCAACCTGCCTATAATTCAGTATCTGCTGTCGAAGGATGAATGTCATAACATTCAGTTTGACATTCAGACAATAGGTTATGTGCCAGGTCTGTTATTCGCCTGAAAACAGACTGAACTAAATACTGAACTGTAGCAGAAAAACCAACCTGCCTATAATTCAGTATCTGCTGTCAAGGATGAATGTCATAACATTCTGTTTGACATTCAGACAATAGGCTATGTGCCAGGTCTGTTACTCTCCTGAAAAACAGACTGAACTAAATACTGAGCTATAACAGAAAACCAACTATTCTATAGTTCAGTATCTACTGTCAGGGATGAATGTTATTACATCCAGTTTGACATTCAGTAAATCCTGTATTAGCTAATCCTGCAGCATACTACTCAAGCATGTCATGACATCAGTCAAGACATCAGAGTACAGTTAGTGTTTTAACACAAAATGCAGCCAATCAAAAACATCTACAAATTCCCCCTTTGGCAAATTTTTGGCTAAAACAACTTGGCATCACAACAGAGTTCACAACAGCGGAAAACACACATCCAAGATGAGAATTAACATAGCTAATACACTCAGCACACATAGAAGTTAAAGAAACCTTCAAACAACAACACACTCAACACACATAGAAGCTGAGCATCAAGCTGCAGCACACATAGAAGTGAAAAAAAACTTCAAACAGTAGCACACTCATCACACATAGAAGTTAAACATCAAGCTGCAGCACAACCTCTGGATTAGAGGACCTTCAACTTCAAATAGATCTGTTCAAGCAAGTAACAAATCTGTTGTCCTAGGGTACAGGTGTTACTCCCCCTTTTTGTCAAAAAATTTGCCAAAGCAACACTTAATAATACAGACCAAAACAAAATAAATTACACACAAATTTTCAGAAACACGGGAAATGCTCTATTCATCTGACTCAGAGTCAGCATCATCATCAGTGCCATCATCAGGACTCGCATCCTCTCCTCCCTCTGCATTTTGTCTTGCAGCTCCTTCTGCAGCATCAGCAGCTTCACCAAGCACATCACCTTCAGTCATCTCCAACTTGATAATCAAATTTTTCAAAGTGAGCTTCCTTGCCTCTAACTCCTTGCATGTTTCTTTGAGTATTGCAATGACAATAACTTTACCTGGTTGATTGCAAACACTTGATGTCTCTCCTATTGCCATGGAAATGTCAGGAACATGCGTACCTAGGAACAATTTATGATTGAAGGCCAAAGGGCTGTCTCTTCTCTTCACAGAATCATTCTCTATTAATATGTTTGGAAATTGATTCAACACAATACCACATATGAGGGAAGGAAAGGCTATAGGCCCCTTCACACTGAAGCTTCCTGCATGTTTCATGGTTTGATCAAAAATATAGGATCCATAGTCAAACTTGGCTTTGGTTCCAACAACATATATGAACTTTCTAAGCATTACAGCCATTGTAGATTTGTGATTGGTGGGAACCCAGTAAGCAGCTCCAATTTTGTGCAGCATAGCATACTTTACACTTAGTTTGTTGGCCACCAACCTACCTTTGAGAGGCCACTTCATGACTTGATTAGCAGTGATGACTTGACATATTTTGTTGTCAGTCACCTCAAGCTCAGGTTGAGCTACATCAGGCCTTCCCAGATACATGTTGATTACTGAGGGAAAGAAGTTTACACACTTGCCTCGCACATATACTTTTCTGAATTCCCTAGACTTTCCATCAGCACATTCTTCAGACACATTGACAATAAATTCCTTTACTAATATCTCATAGCACTTTGAGAACTGAGTCACAGTCTTCATTAACCCTGCCTCTTGAATAAGGTTTACAATCTCCTTACATTCTGAGCCAATTCCCTTTCCAAAGCCAGCCTCTTATGATAAACATATTTCCACCTGTTCACACTAGAAGCAAAATGGAACGATATGTTGTCAATTGGTACCTCAGGGACACTAGCTGCAAGCTTGCTAGTGGTTGGCTTCTTCTTTGACAGAGAGGCAGTGACATCACATGGGACATCTGAGTCAGAGTCCACAACAACAGACTTTGTCTTCATTTTCTTGGGCACCTCTTTGCTCCAAGATTTTGTTGGACCATGACCTTTCCTCTTGAGGAAACTCTCTGCCACCTTTGGATTGGGTGAGGTTGGCACATCAATCTTCTTTCTGGGGGACCTCTGCACCACTGTTTTCTTTTCTCTCCTAGTCCTAACCCTTTTGGCTATGCTAGGGACAACTGAGGTTAACAACTCATTATCAGAAAATTCCTCCAGGTCTACTATTTCAGCTTCACAGTTAGGGTTGTCACTGACATCATGAGTGACACAGACTTCCTCACCACCCACATTATCTAAGGGTTTGTCAATATTTGACCCCTCATGAGCATCAGTGTGCTCATCATCATCAGATACATTCTTTCCTAAGGAGACTGTATTTTCTTGACACGCAACATTCTCAGGTACAATAGTGTTTAAGGGAATGGAAACCCCAAGAACCTTATGATTACCAGACAGTATTCCAGTCACCATAGTTGCAATGGCATTGTGAACATACCTGGAGCCTTCTCTGGTTTGTTCATCAAGCGCGATTGCTGAGGAGAAGCCTGAGACAGTTTCTTTAGGTCTTCTTGCATGTGAGGTACTCGCAGAGTCAAAAACAGGATCTTACCTATTAGGGTTGCATGATTCAGAGCTAGAGGAATCAGACATGGTCGTGGAGGAAGATGAGTTGGATTGGTGCGACATGATGAATATCTTTGAGGCGAAATGAAAAGTTTCTTTGAGAGAAAGCTTGCGAGACTGAAAGTTAAAATGATGGAAGAGGTAACGCTTGTTGCACGAGCAATATCTATTATTTGTTGACCAATAAGAGCGAACTCTCAAATGTTTAATAATTTGAATTATTAAACAGGAAATAACTAACATCGTTAGTTGCTATAATTCCTCAGAAGGACACATTCCCACTTTGCCCCTTAAATTGTCAAACTGAGTAGAATCCAATGTCATGACATTCTGAGTGACATTGTGCTCAGTCTGCATCTGGTTCATCCATACTAGTGGGGAACAACTGCTACCAGATGCTAGGTACTTAGCTTGTGCAGTGGATAATGATACACAATTCTGTTTCTCCCTTGCAACTACACCATTTTGATGAGGACTAATAGGTGAGGACACCTCATGACTTTCAATCTGCATAGGTACCATTAAGTCCATGGGCAAATGTTCCAGGGTTTTGGATGTTTTTGGATGTCCAATTTTGGGATGTGACATCTTGGCTAGCTTGCCCATCTGACATTTTCCACAGACTTTTCTGTCATCCCTAAGCAGATTTGGGATTCCTCCAACTGCTTCCTTGGATATGTTCTTCTTCATTCCTCTTAAATGAAGTTGTCCAAGTCTTCCATGCCACAGCTTCACTTCCTGTTCTTCCTTGGCTAAGGGGCACTTTGAGGAGTAGGTTGAGACTTTAGATTCCCACAGATATCAGTTATCTTTGGATCTGGATCCTCTCATAACTTCCTGATTACCTCCATTCATCACCACACATACTTCCTTAGTGAACTGTACATTGAAGCCTTGATCACATAGCTGGCTTATGCTGATGAGATTAGCAGTTAGTCCTTTTACTAACAACACATTATTCAACTCTGGAACTCCAGGACAGTCCAGCTTACCAACACTTTTGATTTCTCCTTTAGCTCCATCACCAAATGTCACATACCTGGTAGTATGAGGTTGTATATCCACCAATAAGTTACTCATCCCGGTCATATGTCTTGAGCAACCACTATCAAAATACCAGTCTTCTCTGGTAGATGCCCTTAGAGATGTGTGAGCTAATCTAGCAACCCATCGTTGTTTCTTGATGGGGGCATGATGCTTAGATGCCTTCTGCTTAGGTCTGACTTGAGGGGTCTGGTTAGGATAACCATGCAACCTATAACAAAAGGGTTTTATGTGACCAAATCTACCACAGTAGTGACATCTCCATCTTTGAAATTTCTTCTTCTGATGGTTACTCCTCCAGTTTCCCTGATGTTGTGACATTGGTTGTGACTTCTGCTTGATTTTCTGAACTTCAACCTTTGAGCTTTTGAGTTCAGTTGAGGATTTCTTAACAAAGCCTAAACCAGACATGGTTCCTGATTTCTGTCCCACCTTTAGAATCTCTTCCAAAGTGTCAATTCCTTTATTCAGCATTCTGATGGATTTTGTCATTTGATCTAGCTTAGAGGTCAGCAAGGTTATCTCACCATTTAGACCATCTATGAATGTCAGATGCTTCTTCTTCTCAGCTTCCAACTCCTTGATGAGTTTCTTCTGCTTTTCTCCTTGTATACACACTTCTGCACTTTTGACACATAGCTTCTTATATGAAGCAGCAAGTTCATCAAATGTAAGTTCATCTCCACTTGAGTCATCATCAGAGGCACAGACACTAGTTAGTGCAGTGACATGTTTAGCAGATTCTTCTTCAGATTCACTCTCAGAGTCTTGTAAGACCCCAATTTTGACCCTAAGATCCCTCATGGCATCATAACATTGCATTTGCATTGCCTCAAGGATCTTTAGCATCTGGGTTCCCTTTGCCTTTGGGTGGGACTCCTTGTGATTGGTTTGAGATCACCAAGCATGCTTGAATTATACATCATTGTTTCTCTTACTTTTGTTTACTAACCAAAAGCACAAAAATGTGTCACTAACATCTTTTGTTTGAAGCTTGAGTATCATCCAAGACACTTTGTGGATTCTATTTAGATGATCAGTCAACACAAGGGAATGGCTTGAGATACTTCCAACAGTTTCAAATGGGGTCTATTCGTCAGTCAAAACGTTAATCGTGAAGGAGCAAAAGTTTGCTCATGAGCTGTCATGCTCGCTAGGCGAGCAAAATGGGTCGCCTAGCGAGTCCCAAGAAAAGCCACCAGAATCACCTACGCTCAGAGGAATTTCTTGAACTGTCATGCTCGCTAGGCGAAGCCCACGTGTTAAAAAAAACGAAAAACGAAATAAATAAATAAATAAATAAAAATATATAAATAAATAAATAAATAAATAAATAAAATATAACAGAAAATTTTTGGACTTAGGCCTCTCTCATTTGAGCCCACAGGTCCACAAAAATCAGGTTATAAATTCAGAGTTTCAGTGAAACAAAAATCCATTCTATTCCTATTACCCTGGCAGGGAAAAAGATAGTGAGAGAAGAGCTAACAGAGTTCAGAGCAACCTCCAGAGACTGAAGGGAACTCATCGGCAAAGAACCAATTCCCTCTCATATAAACCCTCAGATTGCTTTGCAAACCCAACCGTGCCATTCAATTTCATCGTTCTCTCCAATCAGGTTTTCCTTATTCCCATTACTTTATGCTTTTAATTTGAATGCTCTGAATGTATGAGGTATTATGGGTGAATTTGATACCCTTTTGATGCATGTGTTTGACAAGAGGTTTAGGCCTCCTACCCTTGGTTGCTTTTTGTGAGCTTTTTGTGAATTTTAATGGCATGATTCATGTGGTTACATTTTGATTTGGGGGCAACTCTTGATTACCCTATCTTGTTTCTCTAACCTGTTTGTTGAGTTTTGTTTTGTGAGGGCTCATATGACTCTTGCAGAGATGGCTTGCCTGGTGTTCCACTTTATTTGTGGGATACCATCTAGAGGTTTATTCTGATTACCTGTACTGACTCGCTTTCTTTAATGGTGTTTAGCTTGGAAGAGTCTTTGGGTTTCTTATTTATCTAATTGCTGTTACTTCGGATCTTTATCCGTACGGTAGATCTCTCTATCCCTTTACTTTTCCCGCATGTTACCGTTTTCTTAGGTTTCGTATAGCCTCGTGGCATGTCATTTAAGGTAGCGCGGTTCCTTCATCTAGGACTGCCTTTTTGCATGAGCATCCCTAAACACCCCAAACTCATTGATTTTTCTTCTCCTAAGAACACGTTATCTCCTTCTACTACAGGAGAGTAAGTCTCCAAAGGTCGAGCATCCGGTAGATTGCGTAGTAACGTCGTTCACCCCAAAACACAACCCTTACCCCATAGGTGGTCGAACTACGTTTTTCTCTGATTTTCATCCTAGATGAGATACGTAGGCATAAGACGCGATGTCTTAGCGAGCACACTCCTCTTTAACCCATAGGTAGCCGAGCTACGAAGACTCTGATTCTCAGATTCAGATGAGATACGTATGCAGTGGATGCGACGTCCGTGCGAGTCATTTTCTTTTGACCCTTCTTTTAGTAAGTAGTACATTAGATAAACATACACGTTTTTCTCATCCCTTCAATCATGTTTGCACAAATAAATTTTCAAAAAAAAAAACAACAACCTTTGCAACAAATGTGAAAAGGGCTCCCTAGGAGTAGCTAGGATGCTTTGGGTGCCTAACACCTTCCCATTGCATAACCAACCCCCTTACCCAGATCTCTGACATTTTTACTAGTTTTTTATTCGATAAAACTTTTAGGTTTTTGTTCGCTTTCTAACCATTCCTTTGGATAAATAGAAGTGCGGTGGCGACTCGACTTGTATGATTTACCTTGGATTTAGTCAATATCTCTAATGGTAACGAATACCCCGCTACAGAAAAATGGCGACTCTGCTGGGGACGTGAATTTGCCTAGTGGGTTTTGCCGACTTTTCATATTTGTTGTATTGTATTGTATATTTTTTTGTGTGACATATTTTTGTGCAATTTGGGATTACTGTATTGTATGTAATGATTGAATTGTTTGAATATTAATTCCTTGTATGCTTGGTGATCTTTGTGAGATGAGTTCTATACCCGGACTCGAGTGCACTTAGGATAGGAGAATGGCATAGTATTGTCGACTTGTGTGGAGTTATTCCTTAGCAAGTTGACTTGCAAGTCCATTCACTTGGTGGAGGTTATGTTGGGATCAATAATGTCACACAAGTAAGTTGTGGTTAGACATTACTCTTTCCAATATAGACCTAAGAAGCCAAGGACCTTAGTTTACCAAGCCCATCTTGGCCTATTCTTAGGATGTAGTGCGAAAGTCGTTCAAGTGTAAGATTTGATACGATTGTTACGCGATACTACACTCATAAGAGTCTCTCTTGAGAATATTTTACGGAATACGAGTAGTCGTTTCTCCAATAATATTCGAAAGATGGGATGATGGCTATGGGAACCTCGTGTGGAACATGTTTGGCAGGTTTAAACCCTAGTACACTCCCTTTTGGGTGGTTCTTAACCTAACTCCATGCTCGTGACTTACAACAAACCCTTGATTCATGGTTGATCCGTTCATGAATCCTTAATATCAATGGAACTTGGGTGTTGATAAGGTGTAAACCATAATCCACCAAAATGGATGATTGATATTAAGGATAACATGATCCATCCCATGACCTTTGTTTGGTGTGCTTTTCTTGATCCTTGAGTGTGATTGTTGCATTCATGCACCCATTTGCATTCATATCATCAAAATAATAAGAAAATTTTCAAGGAACTTAAGAGGTCTATTTGCAAAATTTTCAGACATGGAAAGACAAAGAAGGAATACAAAGAAGTACAGTTTCAGACAACCAGACTTGAAAGAGTTAAGGAATCTGACATCCTATGTATTAGATCCTTTGGGTTTTAAGGCTCATTTTGGGAAGCTTCTCCCTCTTCTGACTACTCAGGTGGATGAAGGATTGGTGAGTGTATTGGTGCAGTTTTATGATCCCTTGTACCGTTGCTTCACGTTTCCGGATTTCCAGCTTTTGCCTACCCTTGAGGAGTATGCTTACCTTGTGGGTATACCTATTCTAGACCAGTTGCCGTTCAGTGGCTTGGAGAGTATTCCTACTTCTCAAGAGATAGCTGACATGTTACACATAGATGAATCTCTGGTTGGTGCTCTTATGACTACCAAAGGTGGAATTCAAGGTCTCCCTTCTGAGTTCCTCATTGCTCAAGCTACTATGTATGGGAAGGCATGAGTGAGGACGCATTTGAAACCATATTTGTACTTCTCATCTATGGGTTAGTGTTATTCCCCAACATCGACAAGTTTGTGGATATGAACGCTATTAGGATCTTCTCTACTCTTAATCCCGTTCCGACTCTGTTGGGCGATACCTACTTCTCTTTGCATATGAGGAATGCAAAGGGTGGTGGCGCCATTGTGTGTTGTTTGCCTCTGTTGTATAAGTGGTTTATTTCTCACTTACCTCAGACGGTCGCTTTCAAGGAGAACAAGGAATGTCTACGGTGGTCCACGAGACTTATGTCTCTCACTAATGATGATATCTCTTGGTATAACCATGTGTATGATGGTGTGCCGATTATTGACTCTTGTGGCGAATTCTCCAATGTACCTCTTCTTGGTACATGTGGTGGGATTAACTACAATCCTATTTTGGCATGTCGGCAACTTGGGTTCCCCTTAAAGGATAAACCCAATAACATTTTGTTAGAGGGTGTATTCTTTCAGGATGGTAAAGATCCCCAAGGCTTGAAAGCTAGGATGATCCGCGCTTGGCGCAAGATTCATAGGAAAGGAATGAAAGAGTTGGGTCCTGAGAATTACATCCTTTGGAGCCTTACAATGTTTGGGTTAGGAAGAGGGCGTCTGAGTATCTCGTGCCTTACGAGTATCCGAGACCTACACCTATGATTATGGCTGGGCCTTCAACCCTCCTTAATCAAGGAGTAGAGGAGTTGAGAGACGAAGACCGTTCACGTGCCTGGATCCGTGAACGTGAAGAGTTGCTTCAGCAGATTAAGGAGAAGGATGCGTTGATTGAGTTTCTTGAGCATCAGGTTATTGATGACCCTGATGATGTATGGACTTTTCTACTTCCTCAGTATTCTAAGTTCTAGAAGAGGAAGTATGATCGACTCGCCAAAGAGAAGGCCGATATGGAGGCAGCCTACGAGAGAGAGGTGAAGAGGCTTCGGTATCTTATCTTCCTGTGTCCCGAGCTTTATATGCATAAGCAGGTTCATGCATCATATGCATAAGCAGGTTCTGTTTTCGGTCCCTTGCCCTGTGGTCTAACTATGTACCCTTCATTCATTTTGAAGACAAGCTGACTCACCGGTACTACACTAGAGCCAATATTTCAAGACCATGGATTCACGAGGCAAGCGCCGTGACGTCCACCCTACACCAGAAATTGAAATTCGTGAAAAACAAGAAGTTGGTGGTGGTAGGGCGAGAAAGGGCTCTCCTGGTTAGCCATTTGTCTTCCTTCTCTTATATAGATGCTGAGGTTGAAGTTGGAACTCCTTTCCAAGATTTATCTATTGCTGAGCCTATTGAGAAGAGAACTCCTTCATTTGCTTCTTACAAAGATGCAAAGTTGGCCATTGAGCGTGGTGCAACCACTGGTTTAGGAAAAATGATTGAGTTAGAAGACAACGAGTCCCGGGCTGGCATAGGTTTTTCTTCTGGTACTTTCAACAAGCAAGGGATATTCAAGAGTGGAGGTTTCATCGACACTGGTCTAGATGAGGAGGCTGCTGCCGTTTTAGAAGAAGATACAAAGGATTCTGGCAATTTCATCATCCCTGGAGGGGTCTACAACAATTGGGTCGCTGTGGATATTCCAACAGTTGTCCATAAGTCAACGTAATGATCACTTTGTTTAAAACCCTTCTCCCATGCCAAAAGGAGGAGTGATAACATTGTTGGCAACATAAATACAATGATATCTTCATTCAATAAATTCATGTTAAATGTTTGTTTTTCCCATTTATTTTCCCTTTTTGTTTTTGCATGAAATTGGTGATCACATAAAACCTCAAAATGGAATAAAATCAATCTTTTCATCTGCATAATGATTTGCCTTGTTTGAATTCTAAATCTTTTCATATCCAAAATCATTATGCAGGTTGATTTCTAAACCCATTGAACATAATGACCCAACACCATCTCTCAATTTTGAATTCCCTGTATTTGAGGCAGAGGAAGATGATGTTGAAGAGATTCCTGATGAGATCACCCGTCTACTTGAGCATGAAGAGAAGATCATTCAGCTGCATCTTGAGAATCTGGAAACAGTCAACTTGGGGTCTGAAGATTGTGTGCGTGAGGTAAAGATTGGGGCACTTCTGGAAGAATATGTTAAGAAGGGGTTGATTAAGTTGCTACGAGAATATGTCAACGTCTTTGCTTGGTCGTATGAAGACATGCCTGGTCTAGATACTGATATTGTGCAACATTTCCTACCTCTAAAGCCTGAGTGCATGCCTGTAAAGCAGAAGCTCAGAAGAACTCATCCTGATATGGCAATAAAGATCAAAGAGGAAGTTTAGAAGCAAATTGATGCGGGGTTCCTAGTGACTTCTATATATCCTCAATGGGTGGCCAATATTGTGCCCGTGCCTAAGAAAGATGGAAAAGTCCGGATGTGTGTGGACTATAGAGACTTGAATAAAGCTAGTCCGAAAGATGATTTCCCTCTACCACATATTGATATGTTGGTAGACAATACAACTAAATTCAATGTCTTCTCATTTATGGACGGATTTTCCGGATATAATCAGATTAAGATGGCACCCGAGGATATGGAGAAGACAACATTCATCACACCTTGGGGAACATTCTGTTATCGAGTGATGCCCTTCGGTTTGAAGAACGCCGAAGCCACGTATCAACGAGCTATGACCACTTTGTTTCATGATATGATGCATAAGGAGATTGAGGTATATGTTGACGATATGATTGCTAAGTCAAGAACGGAAGTTGAAAATGTAGAGCATTTGTTGAAGCTTTTCCAGCGTTTGAGGAAATATAAGCTTCGTCTGAATCCCAACAAGTGTACATTTGGAGTCCGTTCTGGCAAGTTATTGGGCTTCATTGTTAGTGAAAGAGGTATTGAGGTTGATCCTGCAAAGGTCAAAGCAATACAAGAGATGCCTGCGCCCAAAACTGAGACGCAAGTCCGAGGTTTTCTTGGCCGCTTGAATTATATCTCCAGATTCATATCCCACATGACTACCACATGTGCGCCTATATTCAAGCTCCTCCGGAAAGATCAGTCCGATGATTGGACCGAGGATTGCTAGAAAGCTTTCGACAGTATTAAAGAATATCTGTCTGAGCCTCCGATTCTGTCTCCGCCTATAGAGGGAAGACCTTTGATCATGTATCTGACTGTTCTTGAAGACTCGATGGGTTGTGTCCTTGGTCAGCAAGACGAATCAGGGAAGAAGGAGTATGCTATTTACTACCTGAGTAAGAAGTTCACTGATTGTGAGTCTCGATACTCGATGCTTGAGAAGACATGCTGTGCTTTGGCTTGGGCTGCTAAGCGCTTACGCCAGTATATGATAAATCATACGACTTGGTTGATATCCAGGATGGATCAAATCAAGTACATCTTCGAGAAGCCTGCTTTAACAGGGAGAATTGCCCGTTGGCAGATGTTGTTATCTGAGTATGAGATTGAGTATCGAGTTCAGAAGGCTATTAAAGGTAGTATCTTGGCAGACCACTTGGCACATCAGCCTATTGAAGATTATCAGTCAGTTCAGTATGACTTCCCGGATGAGGAAATTCTGTATTTGAAAGTGAAAGATTGCGATGAGCCTACACTTGATGAAGGGCCAGAGCCTGGTTCCAGATGGAGTATGGTGTTTGATGGCGCTGTAAATCAGTATGGAAATGGTATTGGGGTTGTGATTATTACTCCTCAGGGCACGCATATTCCTTTTACAGTAAGGCTAACTTTCAAATGCACGAATAATATGGCTGAGTATGAGGCTTGTATTATGGGATTGGAGGAATATATTGATCTAAGGATCAAGCATCTTGATGTATATGGTGATTCGACCCTCGTTGTTAATCAGATTTAGGGTGAATGGGAAACGAATCAGCCTGGCCTCATTCCATACAGAGATTATGTGAGGAGGATTTCAATGTTCTTTACTGAGGTTGACTTCCATCATATTTCTCGAGATGAGAATCGGATGGCAGATGCTCTTGCTACGCTTGCTTCAATGATTGTGGTTAAATTGTGGAATGAAGTCCCCAATATCACCGTGATGCGCTTGGACAGACCAGCTCATGTATTTGCAGTAGAAGAAGTAAAAAATGATAAGCCGTGGTATTATGATATCAAGTGTTTCCTTCAGAGCCAGATTTACCCGCCTGGGGCATCTGTAAAAGATAGGAAGACTTTGAGGAGATTGTCAGGCAGTTTCTACCTCAATGGCGAAGTGCTTTACAAAAGAAATTTTGACATGGTTCTGCTCAGATTCGTGGATAGACACAAAGCAAACCTGTTGATGACTGAGGTCCATGAGGGTTCATTTGGTACTCATTCCAATGGACATGCCATGGCTAGAAAGATGTTGAGAGCAGGCTACTATTGGCTGACAATGGAGTTTGACTGCTGCAAATTTGTGAAGAAATGCCACAAGGATCAGATTTATGCTGATAAGATTCATATTCCCCTGACACTTTTGAATGTGATCTCATCACCATGGCCTTTCTCCATGTGGGGAATTGACATGATTGGCATGATAGAGCCGAAAGCGTCCAAGGACACATATTTATTCTTGTAGCAATTGATTACTTCACCAAGTGGGTTGAAGCGGCGTCGTATGCAAATGTGACCAGGCAGGTGGTCGTGAAGTTTCTCAAGAATAAACTCATATGTCGATATGGTGTGCCAGATAAGATCATTACTGATAATGGATCTAACTTGAATAACAAGATGATGAAAGAGCTGTGTATTGAATTCAAGATTGCACATCATAATTCTTCTCCGTACAGACCCAAGATGAATGGGGCTGTTGAAGCTGCTAACAAGAATATCAAGAAAATTATCCAGAAGATGGTTGTTACGTACAAAGATTGGCATGAGATGTTGCCATTCGCTTTGCATGGCAATCGTACATCTGTTCGCACTTCAACAGGGGCAACCCCTTTCTCTCTTGTTTATGGCATGGAGGCGGTACTCCCAGTAGAGGTGGAGATCCCATCAATGAGAGTCTTGATGGAGGCCAAGTTGACTGATGCTGAATGGTTTCAGAGTCGTTATGACCAGCTGAACTTGATAGAAGAAAAGAGATTGACTGCCATGTGTAACACCTCAAAATTTGCCCTCCTCTCTTGGGACTAGCTTAACATATTGCATATCATTTTAGGGCATTAGGCATTGCATAATTGCATATCATGTGGTTACATTGTGCCAATCATCCTCCTAAGTCTTGGTCAGAAGATAAGAGGTGGAGATGCAAGCCTGGGGTTTTACTGACTGATCATTAGCCATCTGAGGATTGGGCTATGAATTAGGGTTTCAGGATTTCTCAAGGAGATTGGTCTTGATCTTGGTTGCAATGATACATCATCATCATCATGGTCTTGATATCATCCAGAGATTCAGAGTTTGATCAGCTACCTTGAGATTAGGGTTTTGACCACTGGTCAACCCTAATCAGTTGCATTGGGCCAATCAGGGCATAGCAAGGAGATGGGGTCTACAATGGATATGGGGATCATCATGTGATTGTATTGAGCTTATGGAGGCTAGGGTTTCATCCTTGAGACATTTCATCAGAGATTTGGGGCTCAGATTGATCAGTGCATTGCTAAATTCATATATCAAATGAAAAAGTCAACTGTGGTCAACTGTGCTTGATTTTATGGATTTGGAGGTGGGAGAGAGTTGGATACACTTCATTCATGTTGAAACAAGTGTCATTTGACATGTCAAAGCTCAAGAATGAAGAAAATAAAGTCGGGACAAAATTGCCAAAAATGGAAAGTGACTTGTAATGGAAGTTTCCAAAAATGGAAAGTTTTTCACCACAAAATTACATGTCCAAGAAAGCTTCAAATGGAAATTTGTCCAACATGAAAGTTGTAGATCTTGTTCTCATCTTTCCAAAAAGTCCAAGAACTTGAAATTCCCATGTATGGTTGACAAGTTATGGTCCATTCATTTTCCAAAAAGGCCTATAATCAAGGTGGCATAACTTCCACATGGAATGTCCAAAATGAGTGATCTTTTTATGAGCAAACTCCATTTCACATGTACTTTCATGGTGCATAATCAAAATTCATCAAAAATGGTCAATGCAAAAGGTCAATTTTCAAGTGCACTAATTAAAATCCAATGGCAAAATGGTCCAAGTTGAGAAATACATGGAATTTTGAGATGAGGATTTTTGCAACACATCACAAATGCCAAATAGAAGTTGTTTGAGCTGTCATGAGCTGTCATGGTTCAGTATTTGGCAAGGGCATTTTTGGACTTGCACTTAAGTTTCACATTACACTAATTAAACTCATTTTTGCTAATTTGTGATTAAGAGGTTGATTAAGGTGAAGTATAAGATGCTAATCATAACAGAATGTTAATCATAATTTCACATTCCAAGAAATCTAACAAACTTTCCCTCCATTTTCTCCCAAATTCTCCAAAAATCTTCATCACTTTTTTTCATCAATCTTCATCAATTCTCAACCAAATTGAGTAATTCTTTTTGATTCATCTTCCACATACCTTGCTCTACATCTGTTTTGGTGAATTCGTGGCAAAGGCATCAAGATCAAGGACTGTTCATACCTTGCACAACAATGGCAACTTCATGATTCTCGCACTTGGAGCTGTTTCGAGCTAATCTAATCACTTCAATCATCTTTCTCGTCAATAAGCTTCGTCTGTTTCACATAATTGGAGCCAAAAACGCACGAATCCAACGCTTCCGTCTCCAAGAGGTTAGATTTCGACCATAGCCTTTGCTTAAATTGTAATATGCATCTTGTAGATCGTACTTAGTAGGTGATTCTGAAATTCGTTTCATTAATTTTGGTTAAGAAATGAGAAAGTTGTAAGGATTTGAAGTTTCATACGTGATTATGTTTTGGATCGATCCCGTCGCTACAGTGCGAGTTAGGAGAAATCGTTGTCATATTCGTAACCTACGTTGAGAGACGGAGAGATTGGTATATCGCTTGTGCAATTTCGTGAAGAAAAGTTCGTAACCGAAGCTGGCGTTGAAGAAGCGATGAACGCGTGATGAACATGAACAATTCTGGAAAAATAAGTTGTTCAATCCATTTCACAGCATGGCCATTTTCGAAAACTTGTTTCCCACTAAAACCGGCCAACCAGAAGCTGCCACGCAATAAATGAGGCTGTACCACGTTTTGGACTATTTACAAAACTGCCACTCAGATTTAATTAATTCATTTAAACCTTAAATAATTATTTCACATAATTAACAAATCTTAAAAAATTCATAAAAAATCCAATATTAATCCAAATTTAGTGGGAGTTTTCTTGTTAGATTCATAATTTTCTCTAGTTTTTTATAGGTATGATAAATCAAGTTGTGCTTGGAGAATTTTTGACTTTGCCTATTGATCTTTGACTTGTGTGCATTTAGTGTATGTTTCACCATTTTTAACATGAAATACTCATACAGTATCCAAATTGAATGAAATTTCACATGATGATTCTTGACTCCTTGCTGGTTATTTTGATATATAGTTTGTGAATTTTGGATCTCTGGTTTGGTAGATATGATGTGTGCAAGTTGAGTGTGACAATTTGTGTCACACTAGGTTAGGTCAATTTTATGAATTTATTTGACATGCCTATGCTTTTCCAATTGATCTCAAATTTTGCATGCTATGTCTTGTATATGTCTAGTTTCACCATGATTTTTTGTATGAGTTGTTGATTCATTTTCCATTTAATTGAGATTTTTGATTGCTGTTTAGCATTTTTAGGGCTTTGTTTGAGTGTTTGTCTTCCAAGTCTTGTGAAATGCTCATATCATATCATATGAATGTGAAATTTGATGGAGTGATTCATAACATGTTTAGATGTAGTTTGGCTTTGGTCCCATTCATTTCTTAATTGTTTTCACTGTTTGGCATTTGATTGAAGTTGATGCTCATTTTGCTACCATGTGTTGACTTGTTTGGATTTCTGCTGACTTCATGATTTTATTTGCCTGGCTTAGGAATGTTTAATTGTTCCAATTTTTGGTGTGAATGATCATTGATATGTCAAGATTACATGTGATTTTTGCTGGAATTTTTGATGAAGTTTTCTAATTGATTGATAATTTTCTTCTCTGTGTGCTCATTTGGTAACCTTGTGTGACACATGTTGGCATTTTGTTTGTGAAATGCTCATATTGTATTGGATGAAGATGAAATTTGACATGAGCATCGTAGACACATTATAGGACATCATGGTTTTGATCCCATTCATTTCTTAATTGTTGTCACTGTTTTATGATTTATGGAATTGGATGCTTGTGTTGATGCCTTGTGTTGGCTTGAATAAATGTGTCTGGACTTCTTGATTTTCATTGACCTATTTTCTTTTGTCCAATTGAGCTGAAAATTGACATGCTATACATGGAATGTGTCCTGTTTAGGTGTGAATTTTTGTGGAATTAATTGAACTGTTTTTCTATGGATTTGATTGAGATAGTTCTGTTTGGTCATTTGGAGTTGCAAATTGCATGATTGATGTTAAATTGTGCATGAAATGATAATGATGAATGATATGAGCATGGGACCAATTGCATTTGCTTCTAATTTGTTTGAATGTGATTTTGGATAAATTTCACTTGCTGTTTTGATTTTTTTATCTCCTTTGGACCCTAGGCTTGGCCTAGTGGTCTAGTTTCTCACATTTGGTGTGGATTTTCAGGTTGAAATGCAAAAAGGATTAAAGAAAAAGCGCAAGTTGATTAAATTGAGTTTTGTTTGATGTTGTAAACTAACATTGGCTTTGTGTTGTAGGTTTGATGCTTGAGCTTGGGCTCATGGATTGCACTTATGTGCATTAACTTGTGTTGTCTGTATAGATTGACTTTTGTTGTTCATTGTTGGTTTGTCTGAGTACTGATGATACTTGATTGATTTCAGGTACATTTAGTCGCTTACAGTTCTTTAAGAACTTGCTTGCAGCTACTTGGTTGTATAAACCAGTTGAGGTAGACTCTCTTGTCTTCATGTAGTCTGGAAGACCTGGCTTGTTATTTGGCCAGGCAACTGTCTGAAGTCCTCCTTAAGAGGCAATGTCTGTGATTGTTTACTTTTGTGCCAAGCAGGTAAAGACCTCTATGAGGCAATTGGCGGATCATAGGGATATGCAATCTATCCCCCGCTATTCTGTTGAGTCGTCCCTCTGCTCACACCACTGTGTTGATGCATTGGGACATTAACCCAAGATCTTGTGCTGTTGCACAATCGAATCAGAGTCTTTGAGCGTAGAAGGGTTCCATCTTTCTGAACCCACGCTCCTTTGTCTGAAGCTCTCCCTGGTCAGGGATAAGATCTGTGAAGTCTAATCTTCACTTACCTTTCATCAGCTTCACCTTAGCCCCTCAATGGCAAGGTTAAGAGCTAATACTACCTCTGTACAGATGACTTGCCTCGGCAGTCCACCCTTGTTTGAGCCTCACTTGACTGGATATAGTGTGTGCTTTGTGAATATTTGTTTGAAATGTTTGTTTTATTGTGATTGATGCTTGCATGCTTGCTTTCTTCCTGGATAGGATTAGCTTGCTGATGTGCAAGTAGGTAGAAACCACAACATAGGGCAATGATGCATGATAACACTAGGCTCGAGTACAGTTCCCTGGTAGTGTGTCTCCCCTTGGTTTCTGGCTAGAATTTCTTTCCCTTTCAAGGGAACTACATCGCCCTGATCCTCGTTCCAGACGAGGTATATAGGCAGGAGACCGTGCGAGGTCTCTCCGGGCACCCTTTTCTTTTTTGCGTGTGTTTTGTTTGGCAGCTATCAGGCTCGAGTTCCCGACTCCCTGTTAGTCTGTGTGTGCCGTTTCTTCTGACGTCTCAGCGTCTCTTCTGGCTTGCTTGATGACTTGTAGGCTCGAGTTCCCGACTCCCTACTAGTTTGCATGTTATTCCTTTCCCTTTCAGGGGAACTACATCGCCCTGATCCTCGTTCCAGACGAGGTATGTAGGCAGGAGACCGTGCGAGGTCTCTCCGGGCACTTTTTTTCTTTTTGTGTGCGTTTGCTTGTTATCTTCTTGTGTGTCAGGATATGGACGTAAGCCCAGCGATTGGCTGTACGTATCCTGATTGTGTTTGTTTGGTTCGGAAGCCGATATAAGTCCAGCGATTGGCATTCAGGTTCCAGGTTTGCCTGTGGGTGTGTGTGTCTTGTTTGGCGTGCGTGAGCCGAACTACGGCAACTCTGATTCTCGTTCCAGACGAGATACGTAGGCATAGGATGTGATGTCCTATCGAGCTCTCTTCCTCTTAACCCCACCTGTGTTGTCTTTGGTGCGTGTGTGTGTGGTGTTTTAGCAACCTTTTCTTTTCTTAGAGCATGGATCCCGTCGAGTACGACGGACGTGAGGGGTGCTAATACCTTCCCCTTACGTAACCGACTCCCTTACCCTTTCTCTTTGGTCGCGAGACCATGCTTTTTCCAGGTTTCTCTGAGCGTTTCCTTTCCCTATTTTGGGATAAATAACGCACAGTGGCGGCTCTGTTTGTGTTTTGTTTTAGCCCGCCGGTTGTTTTTTCGCGGATGCGACAGCTGGCGACTCTGCTGGGGAATGCATCAAGATGTTGACCTGTGCTGGTCCATCTTCCCTGAGCGAGTCTCTCCTAGCGTTCTAGGATGGTTTAGGTTGCTTGTTTTGTTTTATTTATTGCATTTATTATTCTAACAGTGTATATATTTGCATAAATATTTGCATGTATCATACTATCATGTTGCCGTCCTCTGTGCAGGTGGTTCCTCTGTTTGGGGTGGGTGTTCTGAGTGGGGCTAAAACCCAGGCCCGAGTATACACCTAGGATTAGCGTGGTCTCACGTCGCTCACATGCCGGTTGGGCACATTGTTGCGACGTGACATACCACAAGCCGGACGAGGTTCATCTGAGAAGTGCTCTTCCAGTGGGGTTTTCCACTTTGGTTGGGTTATCTCTTTTGAACTATTGACTCCGGTGACCGATCATTTCCCGGATCTTTGGTTTAGACGATCTTAAGGGAGCTATAATGGCACACCCGAAAGGGCAAACCCATTGAGTATCTTTGCCCGATTGTCGAGACTATTATCCGCCTTAGGATGACCTGATTAGTATTTACCTGTGAGGGGAGGGTGATTCTTTCAGATGCTTGTTCAGATGGTGACTTTGGTGGTGACTAATGGTTCAGCCGTTGATCAGGGTCCTATTTATAAGTCGGATTTATGGTCATTTATTGCCGAGACGCCGGAGTGCTGTCCGTGTTATTTATCAGTGGGGATCCGTTTATTTCAGGATTCCCCGGGCCGATTCAGATGGTTATGGGTATCTGCTCAGAGTTTATCTGATGATGATGATGATGTACCTTTCAGTTTCGTTTATTTCGGAACTCCCAAGTCGGATTTATGGTTGCACAGTACCTCAGATGGTTGTGATCAGTCAGAGGCCGTAATTCAGTGCAACGGATGATCAGACGACTTGGAGGATGGCACAATGCATTGCAATTCATACATCTGCATCATTCTCATTTTGCATTCATCTGCATCAAACCTACATCTAGCCATATGGGGAGTATTATGGATTGAGAATCTGGTTGAGAGACATCCGGATGTCAGAATGTTATTGGTGAAATATTATCCGTCTCGATGAAACCAGAATCAAAGGACGAAATCTTCCTCATATGGATAGATGTTGCATTCATGCATATTAACCCATTTGCTGTTTTGTAGGTGTCAACCGGTGCGCATAGCTCGTTTGCTCAGATATCCTGCTGGGGGCCACAAATCCAAACTGATGGATTCTCCCAACGCCGACATCCTCGAACTGAAAGAGATGATGAGGGATTTGTTCAGTGTTGTGCAAGGGCTTGCCTTGGGGCAGAAAGCCATGGCCGAGAGATTAGAAAGGATTGAGGGCTGGATGATCAAGGAGAAAGTTCAGGGAAAGGCTCCGTCATCCGAAGTATCAAATCCCTCTGGCTCTGTAGCAAAGAAGCCCTCTGGCAATGGTCATCTTGAGAAGGAAGTTGAATCAGGTGGTGTGCAGGCCAAAAGAGAACGCGGTAAGGATCGTTATCACCCATATGCTGATACGGTAACAATCCCTACTAGTAATCAATCTGCACAACAGCAGCAACCACCACCTCAACAGAGGACACAAAGAGCAGTGGGCCAAGTGAGAAGGAGGACGACAGATTGTCATTTCAATAAGCCGTCTGTGACTTACGCCTCGCTGTTTAAAAGGTTGAAGGATATTGGGTTGGTGCAGCCAAGGATATTGGTTCCAGGGAAACCGGATCAGAGGGTTGCCAGTTATGATGAGAATGTCAGGTGCGAGTTCCATGCTGGGGCACCCGGACATCATGTTGAGGATTGCAAAGCGTTTAAGCATGTGGTCCAGGACTTGGTGGATTCTAAGGCAATCAACTTTGCACCGATGACAAATGATAGTGCTAACCCCGTGACGAGGCATGGTTCTGTAATAGTGGAGATGATGTCGAAGGACAAGAAAGGGATAGAGGTGACTGAGAAGGATCAGTTAAGAATGCCCATGTCTGTGGTCCCAAAACGCCCGACGAAAAATGGAGCTTTCCCTCGTGTTGATGATTGTTGTGCGGCCATCGCTACAAAGGGGTGTGTAGTAATTGGGGAATCGGTCCAGAGAAAGATGAAAGTAGAAATGGACGATGTAAGGTGTAAAGCACTCAGTCTGGCAGCTGAAACCGTCAAGGTGAAAAATGCCGTTGGTGTTGAGAAAGAGAAAAAGCCGTCCATTTCTTCTTACAAACAGGCGGTGGAAGTGGTGAGAAATGGAGGGATCCCAGGCTGGGGACAGATCATAGGCATTGTGGTAAAGGCGGATATGTTTGGGATTGGTTATCATCCAGGTCAAGACTCGTCTGAGCAGAATAGAGGACGTCGTCCGTCGTTCACCTTTGTCAGTGCTGGAATGCTAGATTCAGATCACGCCTATACAGTGGGTGAAGAGAGTGACAGCGACCGCGAACTGGAATCGTGGATAAAATCGTGCGTACCAGGGAACTGGAAGGCCTGAAAAATCAGCACTGTCACTCGTCCGATAGAGTAATGATTTCTGTTTTGATTTTATCTGCATGAAAGCCATACGGGTTTCCCGACACGTACTGGTTCATTGTAAGGGCCACCTCATGTTCATAATTTGCAACATTTCTGCATCATTAATAAATGGATGTTTTTCAGTCAAAAGCGGTGTTCCCTGTTTTTCATTTTTTTTTGCAGTTTTAAAAACAAATAAAGATGGCAATGTTTGTTTTCATTTTTCGTTTTTGATTTATCTCGTTCCGACTTCGAAAAATAATTTGCCGGATCTCATTGACAACAATCTGGTTACACCTCATATGACTTCGACAAACCTATCTATCATGCCGAAGAAGAAGGCGAAGAAGATTGTGATCTGCTGGAATTAGCCAGGTTGTCAAAACAAGAGGAGAAGGTGATTCTGCCGCACGAGGAGCGGGTTGAGGTTGTTATTCCAAGCACCGTCGAGGTCAGGAAAGAAAATTGGGAGCCGCTTCAGAGGCAAGTCGAGAGCAGAATGGTAGCCCTGTTGAAAGAGCATGTGGATACTTTCGTCTGGTTGTGTCAGGGTATGCCAGGGTCGGATACCGATGTCGTTGTGCACAAGCTGCCATGGAGAGAAGATTGTCCTCTAAAGAAGCAGAACGCCAGTGCCTGTATCAGAGAGCCATGGTGACTTTGTTTCATGATATGATTCATCATGAAGTTGAATGCTATGCTATGACATGATAGCAAAGTCCCAAACAGAAGAGGGGCATCTGGCAGACCGGGGCAAGTCGTTTGACCGGTTGAGACAATTCGAACTGAGGTTGAATTCAAGTGAGTGCACTATCAGAGTGCGGGCCGGTAAGCTGCTGGGGGTTTATTATAAGTAAGAGAGGAATAGAGGTTGATCCTGCTAAAAAAAAAGAAAAAAAGAAAGAAAACAAAACAAGCAATGCCTGAACCGAGAATGGAAAGAGAGGTTCGTGGTCTCCAGGGTAGATTGAACTACATGTCATGGTTCACATCTCACCTAACAGCCACGTGGGAACCCATTCAAGAAGAAAAAAGATCAAACGATCAGGTGAAATAATGATTGCCAAGGGGCATTGGAAAAAATAAAAAAAGAATAAGTCGTAGGAACCTCTGATTCTGATGCCTTATGTGGAGGGAGAAATTGTTAATCTGGTACTTGACGGCCTTCGAGGGGTCTACGAGGTGTATTGGGTCAGCATTACGAGTCTTGTCGAAAAGAGCATGCAATTTACCTTAGCAAAAAGTTTACCGACTGTGAAACAATACATTCACTGCTCAGGGAACTTGATGTACTTTGGCATAGGCTGCTCGCCGACCGAGACAGTATATGCTGGTTCATACCACTTTGTGGATTTCGAGATGGATCTGATCAGGTAGATTTTTGAAGAGCCAGCAATGACCGGACGGGTTGCGAAAGGGCCAATGATTTTGATTGAATACGATATTCGATATACCTCTCAGAAAGCAATCAAGGGGAGTGTATTGTCTGATTACATTGCCCCGCAACCCGTTGAGGATTATCAACCGATGAAGTTTGAGTTCCCTGATGAGGATATCTCGAGGTGCTCCAATCGAAAGATTGAGAGTAACCGATCCCGGAGGAGGGGCCTGACCCTGAATCCGAACGGATTCTGATGTCTGATGGGGTTAATATGAAGGAGTTGGTGCCGTCCTGGTTGCACCGAAAAGATCCTACATTTCTTGTGTTGTCTGACTAGCATTTGAATACACCAACAATGGTGGCTGAATATGAAGTTGTACCCTGGGTATCGAACTTTGATGCGTGCATCTACTGGGGCAAAGTCTTTTTCGTTGGTATATGGGATGGATGTTACCGGTTGAGGTCCGGATTCCCTCTTTGAGAGTCCTGAGGGACGTCAAGTTGCAAGAGGCTGAATGGGTAAGGACCCGGTATGAGGAGCTAAGCCTGATAGAAGAAAAGAGGCTGGCAGCCATCTGTCATGGGCAGTTGTACCAGCAAAGGATGAAACGTGCTTTTGACAGAAAGGTACGACTTCGGGTATATCACGTGGGTGATATGGTGCTGAAAAGGATCCTTCCTCCTCAAAACGATCGTAGGGGCAAATGGACACCGAATTATGAAGGTCCATTCGTGGTCAAGAAGGTTTTCTCTGGTGGAGCCTTGTTGCTAACGACCATGGATGGTGAGGATTTTCCATCCCCTGTGAATGCGGACGCAGTTAAAAAATACTTCGTATGAAGAGACCAGCTGCACGAAAAGAATAAAATAGTGGGCATCCCGGCGAACCAAAAAACAGAATGAAAAGGTTCGGGCAAAAATTAGGGATAAAATGAAAAAAACTGTACACCCGGCAAGTCGAAAACCTGGAAAGGCGACTTGGGCAAAAATGGGTATCCCGGTGGACTGAAAACCCGAAAGGGCGGTCCAGGCAAAAGAGGGATTGAAACGAACAACTGCGTCCAGCATGATCGTTTGCGCTTTGGTTAAAGCATCATGGATGATACCCGGTAGGGATCAATCAGAAGCGTCTTGTTTAGAAGGCAGAAAGCATGGGGAGTCTGAGGACATATGGGGTGTAAACGAGTTGAAACTCGATGAGATCACGGGTTTCACATTGCCATTAGGATAGATTTTTCCTTTTGTGCGCGATTACCTCTTTTCAGGAATTGCTTCTTTTGTATTGCTCAGTTTGAGCCACACAATTTTCAATCAATAAAATGCATATTCAGTCAAATAATTTTGTTTTTTGTTTTCATTACCGCTTTGATTGCAAAAACATCCAATTATTGTGATAAAGAATCTTGCATTTTAAGATATACAGGTCTCTTCCAATGCATGTTTATAAGATTGGAAGCTTGAAATCTTATTCGGAAGGTTGAGTGACCCAAGTGTTGAAATCTTGACACGCCTGGGGCATGGTTTTATCTAACGATCTGTTTTGCAGGAACTGTTAGATATTTTCACTCACTTGCAGGTTGTGATGTGGAAGCTGTTGACAAAACAAATCCCCATGGAGTCCGATCAGGGATGAGTGAATGGGTAGTGAAGGGATGACGAAGAGACGTTGAGACGTACGACGATCCTTGAATGATAATCAAGAAGACTCTTCAAAATCGAAAGATTGGAAAGTCTGTAGAAGTTCCCCGCGGAGTCCCATCAGGGACAAGCTGGTTGGAGAGCAGTGCGAAGAGACGTTGAGACGTCCGACGACCTTTGGAATTAATCAAGAAGACTCTTCAAAGTCGGAAAATTGAAAAGTCTGTATAATCCCCAGGAGTTCGCTCTCCGTCGAGCGCGGAGCGATTGGGAATACAAGATGATGGAGCAGAAAAGGTCCAGACGAGTCTGGGAGCTCTCAAAAGTGGAAAGCCGATACGAGATTGGGAGGTGGATACCATGGTTCGATGAGTCGACGGGTGTTCTGTACCAACTTTTCTCATTTCCCCAGCTAAGTCCCCAAGCAGAGTTGTGAGGACTAAATCCCCAGCAGATCCAAGGTCTGTGGATCCCTTAGCCGAGCCATGATGATTATCCCCGGCTCTGTTTAAAATGGTGTTTCCTCAGCAGCCAGGCCCGAAGGTTGCTATCCCCGAGTGGAGCGGGTTTCAATGAAATATATCTCCAGCAGTGTTCATCCTACCAGTGGATTGGATGAGTTTCCGTAGTAGACTGATATCTGCGTCCCCAGCTGAGTTGATTCTACCTATGGATTGCATGGGTTGTCCCCAGCGGAGTGGCATTCGCTTCCCTAGCAGGGTCAGGATGGTTATCCGTAGCAGGTGTCAGATCGATGTTTCCCCAGTCGCCAGGCCTGAAGGTGGTTGTTTCCCGGCAGAGTATCTGTGAGCATTTTCCCAGTGAAGTCGTCAAGTATCTGTGAGGGTTCTCCAAGCAAAGTCGGGATTGATATCCCCAGCAAGTCGAAGACTGTTGTATCCCCACAGAGTGTTGGTGGTTCTTATCTCCAGCAGTTTCCCGAGCGGATTGGGTACAAAGGAGGTTCTTCCCCAGCAAGGGTTACCTTTTCCCAGCAGCAACAGTGCTATTCCCCAGCGGGGTGGAGCTCGGAGTATTGATGAGTTCCTCAGCAGAGTGTCTCGTGCTCCTCAGAAGAGTCCCTTAAGGGGGATACTTTTTATGCATTCATCATGTAGAATAAGCATAGCATGTTGCATAGAAAAAATAAATCGCGTAGCATTTCCATAATTATGGAGCATTACGCAGAAAAAGTCATGCATCATTGCAAGCATAGGCTAGTCTCAAGCTGTGGTTATTGTTTGAGAGGTGGTTTCGACAGAAGTTGGAAGATGTTACTCTGATGGGTTTAGCATCATGACGTCAGATCAGCAATATTCCCCAGTAGTGCGATGCTGGAGGAAACTTTTCCGTCGGCCAGAGATAGAAATGTTACGCGATCAGCGCGACTCGAGCCGTGGTTACCGCTTGAGATTTGGTTTTGCCGGACAGTGAAGACGATACTCCGAGGAGTTCAGCATTGTGAGTTTGGAGCAACAGTATTTCCCAGTCATCAGTAAGTGTCTGGTCGAGCTTTCTTTGGTGTTAAGTAAACATCATTGTTCGATGTTCAGTAAACGTCGAGTTATTTCCCAGTCATTGTTTAATGTCTGGTCGATCATTGTTCGATGTCCTGTCAACATCATTGTTTGATGCATGTCAACATCATTGTTCGATGTCTGTCAACATCATTGTTTGATGCCTGTCGACATCATTGTTCGATGTCTGTCAACATCATTGTTTGATGCCTGTCAACATCATTGTTCGATGTCCTGTCAACAGCATTGTTTGATGCCTGTAAACATCATTGTTCGATGTCCAGTAAACGTCGAGTTTCCTCCCAGTCATCAGTAAGTGTCTGGTCGAGTTTTCTTTGGTGTCAAGTAAACATCATTGTTCGATGTCCAGTAAACGTCGAGTTTCTTCCCAGTCATTAGTCAGTGTCTGGTTGAATTTGTTACTCTGAGGAGTTTAGCATTATGATGTCAGTTCAGCAATATTCCCCAGTAGTGCGATACTGGATGAAGCTTATTCCGTCGAACGGAGATGGGAGTGAAATCGAAAGACGTTACGCGATCAGCGCGACTATCGGGGTTCAAATGGAGAAAAGGAAATGTTGAGACATTTTCTGGAGATCGGGGTTCAATTGGAGAAAGGGAGATGTTGAGACATTTTCTGGAGATCGGGGTCCAAATAGAGATTGGAGTTGAAGATTATATCCAGGATGAGGTCCGTAGGATTATCTTCTGTTCATGTGTCACCTTAGACTTTGGCGGATGCCAATGGAGGTTGTTATAGGTGTCTTCTGAGGAAGAGATGCACATGTTACCTTCCTTTTGTGAAGGTTTACCCTCTGATATGTCGCCCTCAGAGTGGTGTTTGGTGTTATTTCCGACATTGCCAGCGGAATTATCACGAGAGATGGGAGAACGGGGTCCAAATGGAGAAAAGGAAGTGTTGAGGCATTTTCTGGAGAACGGGGTTCAAACGGAGAAAAGGAATGTTGAGGCATTTTCTGGAGATCGGGGTTCACATGGAGAAAGGGAAATGTTGCGACATTTTCTGGAGAACGGGGTTCACATTGGCGATCGCAAGTTATCGTCAGGCGACTGGGGTTCAAACTGGAGAATGGGGTTCATTATTTTGGAAAACAGGAGAACGGGGTTCAAATGCAGTGATCCGGGATCATTTGCGCAAAAGAAAATTTCGGGGTTCAAGAAAAAAAAAAAGAAGAAAATTTTTCGGGGTTCAAGAAAATCAAAAAGAAATATAATCCCCAGTGGATGTGTGGTGTTCAGGCCAAGGTTATCCCTGTGCTACCATTTATTTTGGTATCCAGGTTGATGTTGCTGTTTTGGTGATCAGGCCGACTTTCTCCGTATCAGACGGATTTTTCTTCAAGACTGTTTCTTCGCCGATTCTGACAGGCGTTGTTAATTATTTTCCCATCAGAGTGCAAATTTTTTGTCTGTTCTTGGTATTCAATCACTCTTCATCCTGATCATCTGAAAGCCGAGGCTGTTCATATCGACAGGTTCACAGTGGATTGAATAGGGGCAGTTGTAACACCTCAAAATTTGCCCTCCTCTCTTGGGACTAGCTTAACATATTGCATATCATTTTAGGGCATTAGGCATTGCATAATTGCATATCATGTGGTTACATTGTGCCAATCATCCTCCTAAGTCTTGGTCAGAAGATAAGAGGTGGAGATGCAAGCCTGGGGTTTTACTGACTGATCATTAGCCATCTGAGGATTGGGCTATGAATTAGGGTTTCAGGATTTCTCAAGGAGATTGGTCTTGATCTTGGTTGCAATGATACATCATCATCATCATGGTCTTGATATCATCCAGAGATTCAGAGTTTGATCAGCTACCTTGAGATTAGGGTTTTGACCACTGGTCAACCCTAATCAGTTGCATTGGGCCAATCAGGGCATAGCAAGGAGATGGGGTCTACAATGGATATGGGGATCATCATGTGATTGTATTGAGCTTATGGAGGCTAGGGTTTCATCCTTGAGCCATTTCATCAGAGATTTGGGGCTCAGATTGATCAGTGCATTGCTAAATTCATCTATCAGTTGAAAAAGTCAACTGTGGTCAACTGTGCTTGATTTTATGGATTTGGAGGTGGGAGAGAGTTGGATACACTTCATTCATGTTGAAACAAGTGTCATTTGACATGTCAAAGCTCAAGAATGAAGAAAATAAAGTCGGGACAAAAATTGCCAAAAATGGAAAGTGACTTGTAATGGAAGTTTCCAAAAATGGAAAGTTTTTCACCACAAAATTACATGTCCAAGAAAGCTTCAAATGGAAATTTGTCCAACATGAAAGTTGTAGATCTTGTTCTCATCTTTCCAAAAAGTTCAAGAACTTGAAATTCCCATGTATGGTTGACAAGTTATGGTCCATTCATTTTCCAAAAAGGCCTATAATCAAGGTGGCATAACTTCCACATGGAATGTCCAAAATGAGTGATCTTTTTATGAGCAAACTCCATTTCACATGTACTTTCATGGTGCATAATCAAAATTCATCAAAAATGGTCAATGCAAAAGGTCAATTTTCAAGTGCACTAATTAAAATCCAAGGGCAAAATGGTCCAAGTTGAGAAATACATGGAATTTTGAGATGAGGATTTTTGCAACACATCACAAATGCCAAATAGAAGTTGTTTGAGCTGTCATGAGCTGTCATGGTTCAATATTTGGCAAGGGCATTTTTGGACTTGCACTTAAGTTTCACATTACACTAATTAAACTCATTTTTGCTAATTTGTGATTAAGAGGTTGATTAAGGTGAAGTATAAGATGCTAATCATAACAGAATGTTAATCATAATTTCACATTCCAAGAAATCTAACAAACTTTCCCTCCATTTTCTCCCAAATTCTCCAAAAGGTTAGATTTCGACCATAGAGGTTAGATTTCGACCATAGCCTTTGCTTAAATTGTAATATGCATCTTGTAGATCGTACTTAGTAGGTGATTCTGAAATTTGTTTCATTGATTTTGGTTAAGAAATGAGAAAGTTGTAAGGATTTGAAGTTTCATACGTGATTATGTTTTGGATCGATCCCGTCGCTACAGTGCGAGTTAGGAGAAATCGTTGTCATATTCGTAACCTACATTGAGAGACGGAGAGATTGGTATATCGCTTGTGCAATTTCGTGAAGAAAAGTTCGTAACCGAAGCTGGCGTTGAAGAAGCGATGAACGCGTGATGAACATGAACAATTCTGGAAAAATAAGTTGTTCAATCCATTTCACAGCATGGCCATTTTCGAAAACTTGTTTCCCACTAAAACCGGCCAACCAGAAGCTGCCACGCAATAAATGAGGCTGTACCACGTTTTGGACTATTTACAAAACTGCCACTCAGATTTAATTAATTCATTTAAACCTTAAATAATTTTTTCACATAATTAACAAATCTTAAAAAATTCATAAAAAATCCAATATTAATCCAAATTTAGTGGGAGTTTTTTTGTTAGATTCATAATTTTCTCTAGTTTTTTATAGGTATGATAACTCAAGTTGTGCTTGGAGAATTTTTGACTTTGCCTATTGATCTTTGACTTGTGTGCATTTAGTGTATGTTTCACCATTTTTAACATGAAATACTCATACAGTATCCAAATTGAATGAAATTTCACATGATGATTCTTGACTCCTTGCTGGTTATTTTAATGTACAGTTTGTGAATTTTGGATCTCTGGTTTGGTAGATATGATGTGTGCAAGTTGAGTGTGACAATTTGTGTCACACTAGGTTAGGTCAATTTTATGAATTTATTTGACATGCCTATGCTTTTCCAATTGATCTCAAATTTTGCATGCTGTGTCTTGTATATGTCTAGTTTCACCATGATTTTTTGTATGAATTGTTGATTCATTTTCCATTTAATTGAGATTTTTGATTGCTGTTTAGCATTTTTAGGGCTTTGTTTGAGTGTTTGTCTTCCAAGTCTTGTGAAATTCTCATATCATATCATATGAATGTGAAATTTGATGGAGTGATTCATAACATGTTTAGATGTAGTTTGGCTTTGGTCCCGTTCATTTCTTAATTGTTTTCACTGTTTGGCATTTGATTGAAGTTGATGCTCATTTTGCTACCATGTGTTGACTTGTTTGGATTTCTGCTGACTTCATGATTTTATTTGCCTGGCTTAGGAATGTTTAATTGTTCCAATTTTTTTTGTGAATGATCATTGATATGTCAAGATAACATGTGATTTTTGCTGGAATTTTTTATGACGTTTTCTAATTGATTGATAATTTTCTTCTCTGTGTGCTCATTTGGTAACCTTGTGTGACACATGTTAGCATTTTGTTTGTGAAATGCTCATATTGTATTGGATGAAGATGAAATTTGACATGAGCATTGTAGACACATTATAGGACATCATGGTTTTGATCCCATTCATTTCTTAATTGTTGTCACTGTTTTATGATTTATGGAATTGGATGCTTGTGTTGATGCCTTGTGTTGGCTTGAATAAATGTGTCTGGACTTCTTGATTTTCATTGACCTATTTTCTTTTGTCTAATTGAGCTGAAAATTGACATGCTATACATTGAATGTGTGCTGTTTAGGTGTGAATTTTTGTGGAATTACTTGAACTGTTTTGCTATGGATTTGATTGAGATAGTTCTGTTTGGTCATTTGGAGTTGCAAATTGCATGATTGATGTTAAATTGTGCATGAAATGATAATGATGAATGATATGAGCATGGGACCAATTGCATTTGCTTCTAATTTGTTTGAATGTGATTTTGGATAAATTTCACTTGCTGTTTTGATTTTTTTATCTCCTTTGGACCCTAGGCTTGGCCTAGTGGTCTAGTTTCTCACATTTGGTGTGGATTTTCAGGTTGAAATGCAAAAAGGATTAAAGAAAAAGCGCAAGTTGATTAAATTGAGTTTTGTTTGATGTTGTAAACTAACATTGGCTTTGTGTTGTAGGTTTGATGCTTGAGCTTGGGCTCATGGATTGCACTTATGTGCATTAACTTGTGTTGTCTGTATAGATTGACTTTTGCTGTTCATTGTTGGTTTGTCTGAGTACTGATGATACTTGATTGATTTCAGGTACATTTAGTCGCTTACAGTTCTTTAAGAACTTGCTTGCAGCTGCTTGGTTGTATAAACCAGTTGAGGTAGACTCTCTTGTCTTCATGTAGTCTGGAAGACCTGGCTTGTTATTTGGCCAGGCAACTGTCTGAAGTCCTCCTTAAGAGGCGATGTCTGTGATTGTTTACTTTTGTGCCAAGCAGGTAAAGACCTCTATGAGGCAATTGGCGGATCATAGGGATATGCAATCTATCCCCCGCTATTCTGTTGAGTCGTCCCTCTGCTCACACCACTGTGTTGATGCATTGGGACATTAACCCAAGATCTTGTGCTGTTGCACAATCGAGTCAGAGTCTTTGAGCGTAGAAGGGTTCCATCTTTCTGAACCCACGCTCCTTTGTCTGAAGCTCTCCCTGGTCAGGGATAAGAGCTGTGAAGTCTAATCTTCACTTACCTTTCATCAGCTTCACCTTAGCCCCTCAATGGCAAGGTTAAGAGCTAATACTACCTCTGTACAGATGACTTGCCTCGGCAGTCCACCCTTGTTTGAGCCTCACTTGACTGGATATAGTGTGTGCTTTATGAATATTTGTTTGAAATGTTTGTTTTATTGTGATTGATGCTTGCATGCTTGCTTTCTTCCTGGATAGGATTAGCTTGCTGATGTGCAAGTAGGTAGAAACCACAACATAGGGCAATGATGCATGATAACACTAGGCTCGAGTACAGCTCCCTGGTAGTGTGTCTCCCCTTGGTTTCTGGCTAGAATTTCTTTCCCTTTCAGGGGAACTACATCGCCCTGATCCTCGTTCCAGACGAGGTATGTAGGCAGGAGACCGTGCGAGGTCTCTCCGGGCACCCTTTTCTTTTTTGCGTGTGTTTTGTTTGGCAGCTATCAGGCTCGAGTTCCCGACTCCCTGTTAGTCTGTGTGTGCCGTTTCTTCTGACGTCTCAGCGTCTCTTCTGGCTTGCTTGATGACTTGTAGGCTCGAGTTCCCGACTCCCTACTAGTTTGCATGTTATTCCTTTCCCTTTCAGGGGAACTACATCGCCCTGATCCTCGTTCCAGACGAGGTATGTAGGCAGGAGACCGTGCGAGGTCTCTCCGGGCACTTTTTTTCTTTTTGTGTGCGTTTGCTTGTTATCTTCTTGTGTGTCAGGATATGGACGTAAGCCCAGCGATTGGCTGTACGTATCCTGATTGTGTTTGTTTGGTTCGGAAGCCGATATAAGTCCAGCGATTGGCATTCAGGTTCCAGGTTTGCCTGTGGGTGTGTGTGTCTTGTTTGGCGTGCGTGAGCCGAACTACGGCAGCTCTGATTCTCGTTCCAGACGAGATACGTAGGCATAGGATGCGATGTCCTATCGAGCTCTCTTCCTCTTAACCCCACCTGTGTTGTCTTTGGTGCGTGTGTGTGTGGTGTTTTAGCAACCTTTTCTTTTCTTAGAGCGTGGATCCCGTCGAGTACGACGGACGTGAGGGGTGCTAATACCTTCCCCTTGCGTAACCGACTCCCTTACCCTTTCTCTTTGGTCGCGAGACCATGCTTTTTCCAGGTTTCTCTGAGCGTTTCCTTTCCCTATTTTGGGATAAATAACGCACAGTGGCGGCTCTGTTTGTGTTTTGTTTTAGCCCGCCGGTTGTTTTTTCGCGGATGCGACACCATGTTCCACGATCAGTTATATCAGCAGAGGATGAAGAAAGCTTTTGATAAGAAGGTCAAGCCTCGTGTGTTCCGAGAAGGTGACCTTGTGCTCAAGAAAGTTTTGTCTTTCGCGCCCGATTCCAGGGGCAAGTGGACTCTGAACTATGAGGGTCCGTATGTTGTTAAGAGAGCCTTTTCAGGAGGTGCTTTGATACTTACAACTATGGATGGGGAGGATTTCACTCATCCTGTGAATTCAGATGCAGTCAAGAAATACTTCGCCTAAAAAAATAAAAACTAAATAACTCGCTAAGTTGAAAACCCGAAAGGGCGGCTTAGGCAAAAATGAGCGTCTCGGTGGATTGAAAACCCGAAAGGGCGATCCAGGAAAAAGTTAGAGACACAAAAAATATATAATAATGATATATGTATCCCGCTAGATTGAGTACCTCATTCTGGGGCAATCTAGGCAAAAATTAGGGATTTGGCAAGTAACTGCATCCTGACAAGACTTTGTTCTACAATTGTCGTCCGTCATAGATCCTTGCTCATTATCAGCCAAAGCTTCAAATACATCGGATTCAAAATTGGTGGAGAAATGGTCATTATGTTCAATGTAGCCCTTTTCCAATATATATCACCAATTTCAAATTTGTAAAGATCTATGGAGTCTTGCCATTCGCAGACTACCATTCTATCAAATAAATTTGAGCCTTTTATCCAATTATTGGCACTCTTATCTGTTTCTATTCAACAAATGTTTTGCATGTTTTGATTAAGAAAATATCATTATTTTAAAAGATCAATTTTTTTATAATTTGTTTTTAAACAAAGCGAACATTCACAATGACGAAAGGATACTTAGGAGATCCTCAGTGCTCTCCCAAGGGTGGTACGATCCCCAACAGGGTAAGATTTTTGTCCATATTCCTGGCATGACTATATCTCCTCCCTCTGGAACCCCTTGTGGTTTATCCTACCAAGTGGATTGCTTGTTGAGAGACACCTATCTTCCCTTCAGCAGAGTAGCAATCTTTCTTCCTCAGCAGATTGGATCTCTTTGGGTAAGAGCGGTATTTGGTGGTTGATCCCGATAAATCCTTTATCTCCTCGGATAGATTCCCCAGTAGAGTTGTTGGTGTGGTGGACCTTGTCTTTGATAACTCTCGTCCCCAGCTGGAATGATTGATGATTCATCCCCTGCATAGTTCTTTGCTTCCTGGTATCTCTGATCCCCAGCAGATTGGATACTCTCCGGTGAACTTGGCTTTCTCTCTTGATATGTAGTACCGGGTGGTTGATTCCTGGACCTGGTTGTGTTAAATATGTCTGTTTGTCAACATACATCATACATAAACCACGCGCATACATGCATAATTATAACATTCAGATATTCATGTTGCATTGTTTGCCATATATCGTTGTTTGCTGTCTCCTGCTATTTGGTGATATACTTTCCCAAGCAGACGTGTGTGTCTGATCTCTCCATATAGAGTCAGCTCCATAGGCAGAAAACGTCTATCCTTTCTTCCATATTCCCCACCGGGTTATATCCTCGTGGATGTTGATTGTTTTTGTTCCTTCCCAACACATATACTGGGATGGTTTTCCCCATTGAGTTATATCCTCACCGAGACAAGTCTTGATTTGGTGTGCCTATCTAGTTTGATCCTAGATCGGTCTCGTGAGACTCTTTTCCTGTTTCCCCGTGGTAACTGAATAATTGCTCAATAATTAGTAATTATTATCCCCGGCGGTGTCTATGTTTCTCTACCCTCATACCGGTAGTTGTAAACCCTATTTCTTCCCTTTTTGTAGAGTAACTATTTTTGCTCATCTTTAATTAGTGACAGTTATCTTCATCCAATATTCGGTGATGATATCCCCTCATCTGCTTGGATAATTGCCCTGATTACGCAATTTATCCCCAACGGGTCATCTCTCGTCTACCTTGTTGTTGTTGGTAACGATTGTTTCTCCCCTGAATTGGTCATCATTATATACCTAGTTTCGGTATCCCGATGCCTTTTCTTTTCGGTCGATTTATCCTTTATTAACCCAGTAACCGGTTGTGGATAATCGTCCATGCGAGTATATTATCTACATTCTGACGGTAATAGATAGTATATCTCATGCACTCTCGGGTCTGAAGCCTTTTGTTCTTCCCCAGTTGAGTAAGATTCATATCCCCTTTGTGGAGTCGAATATCCATCCTGTAATCGAGTTTGCTTTTAGCCCTCTTTTGGATGATAAGTGTTTTGGGAATATTCCCCAATTCACGCCTTGGTTGGTCACCTATTATATGCCCAGTAACTGGTATCCCTGGTGTTCCTTCCTCTCTGCTCCCTATTATGACTTTTTGTCCCCTATGGAGTCAGAATCCCTGAGTTGAAGTATACCTTTTAGGTTTTCCTCAGACGTTTTGAAGTTTTGATATCTCTCACCCTTATACTGGTCTTGGATATTCATCTCTTCCTGAGCATGTTGTATCTCTCACCCTCATACTTGGCATTCAGATCACATGTCTCCTTGAGCTTATTACCCAGTAACCGGTAATACCTCGTCCCGCTGCTTCCCCAGGAGTGTCCTTGTGGACATCCCCAGCGAAGTCCCTTAGTGGATGGTTTTCATCCGGATTTTATCCGAAGTATCCGCTGTGGATAGTTTTTTGCTGTATTGGCATATTCCCCAATACATGCATCTTCGAGTCAGCTCGAGTCTTTCCATTGGATCTTTTCCCTTTGGAATTTTGTTCCCCACGCTTTGAGTCGTGACCTGCTCGCGCATTTTTATCCCTTTTCTATCCCCAGGAGAGTCCCTAGGGTCTTGGTCCCATGGAGTGAATTGCTCATATGGATTATCAGTGGCTTCTGATTTCTTTGCTTTTGTGGACACATATCTCCACAGAGTGCTACCATTTTTCATACCTACATTTGTATCATGAGGTCTCTTAGGGACCAAAATTCGTCTCTTTGTTATTATTTAAGCCCATTCTACCCTGCGAGACGAAGATTTTAACCTTCACTTCTCCGGCTTGAATGACCTTAAATAGGGGCATCTGTAAGACCCTAATTTTGACCCTAAGATCCCTCATGGCATCATAACATTGCATTTGCATTGCCTCAAGGATCTTTAGCATCTTGGTTCCCTTTTCCTTTGGGTGGGACTCCTTGTGATTGGTTTGAGATCACCAAGCATGCTTGAATTATACATCATTGTTTCTCTTACTTTTGTTTACTAACCAAAAGCACAAAAATGTGTCACTAACATCTTTTGTTTGAAGCTTGAGTATCATCCAAGACACTTTGTGGGTTCTATTTAGATGATCAGTCAACACAAGGGAATGGCTTGAGATACTTCCAACAGGTTCAAATGGGGTCTATTCGTCAGTCAAAACGTTAATCGTGAAGGAGCAAAAGTTTGCTCATGAGCTGTCATGCTCGCTAGGCGAGCAGAATGAGTCGCCTAGCGAGTCCCAAGAAAAGCCACCAGAATCACCTACGCTCAGAGGAATTTCTTGAACTGTCATGCTCGCTAGGCGAAGCCCACGTGTTAAAAAAAACGAAAAACGAAAAAGAAAAAAAACATAAAAAATAAAAAATAAAAAAATAAAATATAACAGAAAAAATTTGGACTTGGGCCTCTCTCATTTGAGCCCATAGGTCCACAAAAATCAGGTTATAAATTCAGAGTTTCAGTGAAACAAAATTCCATTTTATTCCTATTACCCTGGCAGGGAAAAATATAGTGAGAGAAGAGCTAACAGAGTTCAGAGCAACTTCCAGAGACTGAAGGGAACTCATCGGCAAAGAACCAATTCCCTCTCATATAAACCCTCAGATTGCTTTGCAAACCCAACCGTGCCGTTCAATTTCATCGGTCTCTCCAATCAAGTTTTCCTTATTCCCATTACTTTATGCTTTTAATTTGAATGGTCTGAATGCATGAGGTATTATGGGTGAATTTGATACCTTTTTGATGCATGTGTTTGACAAGAGGTTTAGGCCTCCTACCCTTGGTTGCTTTTTGTGAGCTTTTTGTGAATTTTAATGGCATGATTCATGTGGTTACATTTTGATTTGGGGGCAACTCTTGATTACCCTATCTTGTTTCTCTAACCTGTTTGTTGAGTTTTGTTTTGTGAGGGCTCATATGACTCTTGCAGAGATGGCTTGCCTGGTGTTCCACTTTAGTTGTGGGATACCACTTGGAGGTTTATTCCGATTACCTGTACTGACTCGCTTTCTTTGATGGTGTTTAGCTTGGAAGAGTCTTTGGGTTTCTTATTTATCTAATTGTTGTTACTTCGGGTCTTTATCCGTACGGTAGATCTCTCGATCCCTTTACTTTTCCCACATGTTACCGATTTCTTAGGTTTCGTATAGCCTCGTGGCATGTCATTTAATGTAGCGCGGTTCCTTCATCTAGGACTGCCTTTTTGCATGAGCATCCCTAAACACCCCAAACTCATTGATTTTTCTTCTCCTGAGAACACGTTATCTACTTCTACTACAGGCGAATAAGTCTCCAAAGGTCGAGCATCCAGTAGATTGCTTAGTAACGTCGTTCACCCCAAAACACAACCCTTACCCCATAGGTCGTCGAACTACGTTTTGCTCTGATTTTCATCCCAGATGAGATACGTAGGCATAAGACGCGATGTCTTAATGAGCACATTCCTCTTTAACCCATAGGTAGCCGAGCTACGAAGACTCTGATTCTCAGATTCAGATGAGATACATATGCAGTGGATGCGACGTCCGTGCAAGTCATTTTCTTTTGACCCTTCTTTTAGTAAGTAGAACATTAGATAAGCATACACACTTTTCTCATCCCTTCAATCATGTTTGCACAAATAAATTTTCAAAAAAAAAAAAACAACCTTTTCAACAAATGTGAAAAGGGCTCCCTAGGAGTACCTAGGATGCTTTGGGTGCCTAACACCTTCCCATTGCATAACCAACCCCCTTACCCAGATCTCTGACATTTTGACTAGTTTTTGATTCGATAAAACTTTTAGGTTTTTGTTCGCTTTCTAACCATTCCTTTGGATAAATAGAAGTGCGGTGGCGACTCGACTTGTATGATTTACCTTGGATTTAGTCAATATCTCTAATGGTAACGAATACCCCGCTACAAGTCTCCCTCAGACCAGGTGACAGATAGCCCCTTCTTTTGCATCTTGAGGAAGGTAGGGCATTCAGCTCTTATGTGACCAAAACCTTCACATCCATGGCACTGGATTCCCTTGCCTTGGTTGGCCTTTTCTTCAGATTTTGATTGATGGGAAAATAGCAAGTGTACTATTTTTTCTCACTGTAGTAATAAAAGGGAAATTTCCCGTTTGTCGATCTTAAGGACTGCTTGACGATACAGAGTTTATAGATTGTGTCAATTAGACAAAAGCCTTTGGTTTTTGTGTTGTGAGTAATTATCCTACCAATTACAAATAAGTAAAGCAAGTAAAAAGGTTGAACGAGATACAAATGAGAGACGATTGCTAGGGTCGGTGAATGAAACTTCCTGTAACAGATATAATTTATGAAGGCTTAGACAATATTCCTGTCAAATTAATTCCGGTCTTCAAGGGGATCTATTCCTAAGTCCTTAGTAAACAGACCTTTGATTATGTAACCTAATTACTATGTCCATAAACAATTAAGTTCATACTCAAGCATTCAAATATCAAGAATTACCGGTCAGACAGAAAATCCCTAGTCCTAGGTTATTTTTACTATCCAAAGTTCTTATCCAGGTCAATGAATAATCGCTGTCCAGCTTAAACTATTCATATTAATCATCCCTCGTTGGTCCGACGAGTAAAGCATACAGAACGGTAATAAGAATAAATCAATGGAAAAGAATAACTGGTCAATGCATTCATAAACATCAAATCTGTCACATTCAGAATCAGGGTCACCCCCCTAGCAATGGGGGGTTTAGCTACTCATAATAGAAATAAAAACAAAGATTAATATTGTTGTCATTACAAAATTTCGTGAGGAATCAATCTTCAATAGTCGGAAAACTCTTGAACATATGAATCCTTTGATATTCGTCGAGTCTCCAGCTCTCAAAACGCGTCTTTTTTCTCTCCAAAACGTCCAACCCCCGGAAAATCGTGGTCTGGCCTCTTAATAGCTCTTCAGTTGGATTTTTCCTGATTTTGTGCTCCATACGCGTATTGAGCTGTCCCATACGCGTATTGGATGGTCTCAAACGCGTACTGCACGTAACACAGCCTCTGATACGCGTATTGCCCAGTCTGGTACGCGTATTGCCCAGACTGGTACGCGTATTGCCCAGACTGGTACGCGTATCACTAGAAGCTTGTCTTTTGGCTTAATTTTTCATCCCTCTGGTCATTTACGTATGCTACGCGTACTGGGAAGGTCCATACGCGTATCATGTAAGGCCATACGCGTATGGACAGCAGGTTTTCCAAAAATTGATTTTTTCTTCCGTTTTCTTGCTCGGGCTTAATTTCTCATCTGACGTTTGATTCCCTGAGCTTCCAAACTAGTTTTTTTTTACCTGCTAACATACCAAAAAGTGTAAAATATCCTCAAGAAACTCATAATTAACAACACACTTAATATTATAGAATTGAGCTTATATCTAACTAAAAATGCTTCAGTTTACACAGTTTACCTAACTTATTTACGGTTAAATAGTGGAATGTCTAGCATAAATGGTGACTGATCATTGATCTTCTACTGATGTCAGATGAAGAGTTCTTGACATTTGGTCTGCCCTTTTGATCAACCTACTTTATGAACTTGTTAAACTGTCTTCCAAGCATGGCTATAGCTTCTAAAATGCTTTCATCACCTCCAATATTTCCTTCTTCTGAATCCTCTTCAGTATTTGATACAAAAGTTATACTTTTGTTTTTCTTTTCAACATCCTCACACAAGCCCATTTCAAAGGTTTGGAGAGAACCAATAAGTTCATCAACCTTCATATTGCAGATATCTTGAGCCTCTTCTATAGCAGTGACCTTCATGGCAAATCTCTTTGGCAATGATCTGAGAATCTTTCTTACAAGTTTTTCTTCAGACATTTTCTCTCCTAATCCACCAGAAGTGTTGGCAATTTCAAGAATGTTCATGTGGAAGTCATGAATAGTCTCATCCTCCTTCATCCTCAGATTTTCAAACTTGGTGGTCAGCATCTGAAGTTTAGACATCCTCACCTTGGAGGTACCTTCATGAGTTGTTTTGAGAGTATCCCAAACTTCTTTAGCCAGCTCACAGTGATGCACCAGTCTGAAGATGTTCTTATTTATCCCATTGAACAGTGCATTCAAGGCCTTAGAGTTTCCAAGGGCTAATGCCTCTTTCTCCTTGTCCCACTCTTCTTCAGGAATTTGCATGATGATTCCATCTTTACCTGTCTTCGTTGGATGTTCCCATCCTTTGTTGACAGCTCTCCAGACCTTGCTATCCAGAGACCTCAAGAAGGCTATCATACGAGGTTTCCAGTCATCATAGTTAGAACCATCCAGCATGGGTGGTCTATTTGAGAATCCTACATCCTTGTCCATGGTACTAGAAAATAACGTCCCTAGATCTCACCCAGAAATTAACAGGCAGGGTGCCTGCTCTGATGCCAATTGAAATTCTAGTTAACAGACTTTCGATGTCACACTTGATGTTATGACATCCAATTCTGCGCAGACAAGAATGATGCAGAACTTAAATGTAAAGTGCAGTATATAACACAAAGAATTGTTTACCCAGTTCGGTGAAAAATACACCTACGTCTCGGGGCTACCAAGCCAGGGAGGAAATCCACTATTAGCAGTATTAATTCAGGCCTTAAACCAACTGTTTAATCCTATCACTTAATACCTACCCAATGCAATTTCAATCTTAAACTAAGACAAGAGTTCCTACTCACTCCCCCTCAATCACCACAGTGATTACAACCTTTAATTAGTTTAAAGTTAATGGCGAAGTTACACTTCAAACAACTCTTGATTGTGCTTAACAGCTTTAATCAAGTAACACAACACTCACACTTAAAAGCTTAGAGTGACACAACACTTACAACTCAATGAACACCCTAGTCCAATGCAATCATCTAGGTGATAATTGCTTGGCTCACAAGTTAAACCTAATACAAGACACACTTAAAACTATGACTATGAAATACAATGATGTATTCAATGCTTCACACTTCGAAATCCCTGAATGCTGAAAGTAGGATTGCCATCCTTTTATATTGCAGCACTTGGGCCTTGTACTTGTATTTCCTAAAATTAAGGTTAAGCAAGTTAACCTAATTTCCACATATTAGGGTGCTAACAAATAGGCTATATGTTAGGCCTCTTAATTGTAGCTCAGTTGTTAGTTTCCTAGATTTTAGCTCAGCTGTTAGATTCCTAACTAGCCTACACTTTAGCATATGCTGTCAGGAATGAATGTCACAACATTCAGTTTGACGTCCAAAACATAGGCCATATGCTAGGTCTGTTATTCTCCTGAAACACGGACTGAAATAAATACTGAACTGTAGCAGAAAACCAACCTGCATATAATTCAGTATCTGCTGTCGAAGGATGAATGTCATAACATTCAGTTTGACATTCAGACAATAGGCTATGTGCCAGGTCTGTTATTCTCCTGAAAACATACTGAACTAAATACTGAACTGTAGCAGAAAAACCAACCTGTCTATAATTCAGTATCTGCTGTCAAGGATGAATGTCATAACATTCAGTTTGACATTCAGACAATAGGCTATGTGTCAGGTCTGTTACTCTCCTGAAAAACAGACTGAACTAAATACTGAGCTATAATAGAAAACCAACTATTCTATAGTTCAGTATCTATTGTAAGGGATGAATGTCATAACATCCAGTTTGACATTCAGTAAATCCTGTATTAGCTAGTCCTGCAGCATACTACTCAAGCATGTCATGACATCAGTCAAGACATCAGAGTACAGTTAGTGTTTTAACACAAAATGCAGCCAATCAAAAACATCTACACTGTTTATTTGGGCTCTTAGCATAGTCGTCTTACTAGGTGGGAAATATCATGCTAAGAGAACTTTCTTCAACTCGTTCTAGACTGACATTACTAACCTTGGAGGCGAATTAAGCACTTTGCGCATGGATCTCCACGGATTTATGGACGTAGTGACAGAGAATCTAGATCACATTTATCAACATTTTTACTCTTCTGCTCCTCCTATCGGCAGTCGTCGTAGTGGCTAATGCATCTAAATTTTACCGCTTGTCTGACTCTCACATTTAACAATGAGGAGATTGTCCGGCTTTAGTGTGAGAAAAAGGACTGACATTAATTTTAGACTTTTCCCTATTTTCTAATTAGGAATTTTTATTTTTACAGTTTTCTAATTTAGGAATTTCTAATTGTTTTTAATTTCATCTAGCAACTCAACAACTATTATGTAATCGATTTCTATTTATCTTAGTTTTCGATTTCATGTTTTCAATTAATTCTACCTTGTTCTAGTTAATTTTCACTTTCATGTTTTTTTTTCTTTCAACAACTAACAAAATTCAGTGGTCCAATGAAAATACATGCAAGATGGTCAAATCTACATAGATTGTGGTGCCTGCCACACACTTTGTCATGAGGCTCCCGCCACACACCTCATCATGTGGCGCCTACTTGAAGAGTGGCGCCTGCCACCTTCCCTCATGTAACACGAAGCCTGCCACCTTAACTTTTCTCCTTGCATGCCAGACACGTTTCAAAACTTTTCAACCACCATTACTTTTTCCTTTGACCATTACATTTATCACTATTTATTTTACTTTATTCCATTCAAAACCTTTCAACTACTACATTAACTCTGTACTTATAACTCCAAAAACATGTCTCCACTCCATGGTTCATGAGCAAATTTCTTCTTCTTCTTACTACTCAAATTTTGTGAGCTACTATCATGGCACAAAGGCGAAGCTATGAAATAATTTTTAGAGAAGGCGGACCAGGTGAAATGCAGGTAGAAATCTACGGGGCTCTATGCAAAATAGAAATAGAGTCAACAATGTATGGTGATGAACATTGTTTAACAACTTTAGGAATTCTTGACAGTGTTAACCATATGCTTAATATGTTAAGTTTAAATTATTTCTTATTTTTTAAAGACCCTGTCTATGTCCCCCGCTAACACTAGAATTCCTTAGTTCTCTTATTTTTAACCCCAACCCCAACATCGGTTGTTCCAGTGGGACTGTTTCATTTCTCCGGTTTAATGTAGAGTATGCATTTAGTTTTTCCCAACTAGCTGACTTACTACATTTTCCCCACGGGGATGCCGTAGTATGTGAGGTCCCGGATACTGATGGTTGGCAACATGCTTTTCAACCATTCTAGAGGGTAATAACGGGTACCCGTAACACACAATTTTGAGGGAAACAGAGCCACATTAATTCACAATTCGGCCATACGTTATTTCCGCAAACTATCTTGTAACATTTTTGGCCGATCAAATTCTAACAAAGTGAATGAGAAAGAATTTTTCTATCTGTTTGCCATATTTGTGCCATAAACGGTTAATACCGTCCCGTTCATGATTTCTCACATGCAAGCAATAGTCACCGCGAAAAGAGGAGAAATCATTTTTGGCGCATTAATAACCTCCATAGCTCGACTCCTAGGACTCGAAGAAAAATTCTCGTCCCTAACACCACTCCCGTCCTGTACCATTGATATTGACATGACTAGGAGCATGAAATTAGCAAAAGAGACGGCAAGACGCAAATTTTAACTTAATGATTGCAAATAATGTTTTCCTGGATTTCATTCTCCCTAACCCAAATCACACAGATGTGCGCAATCCGGATAACTATTGTTATATTCATGACCCAGTGCCTAACCCAGTCACCGCGCACATTCCTGAGAATGTAGCTGCTAGCGGGGACATTGCTGACGATTATGATCAGGTGGAGCAGGTTGCTCCTGATACTGACACACACCCAGACACCACACATGTTTCTTCTGAAAATTTGCAGGTACATCGTCCAGGCGTAGGACCAAAAGAAGAAATGTGGCACCTACCACTCTTGATGACATTTTTGCTGAAATGATGTGACGTAGTGAATTACACGCTCAGCGTGACCAACAAATTCAATACATGGAAGCTCAGCAAACTGAGATGATGCATATCCTTCGATAGATACAACACGACCAACATGATTATGCTTTTAGGAATGAACATAACATGTCGGGTTTGATCGATGAGATGGCAGATTTGACAGTACGTATGGAGGACCTCCAAGACCATGTCTCATATATGGGTACGCCACCTCACCAGCCTGGAAATGGTGGGCATGGACGAACACGTGGCCAAGGCCACCAGTAGCAGACATTTCAGGTTCTACCTTCCTTTCTTACCTTATGTCGTTGCATTGGGGACAATGCTCGATTTAAGTGTGGGGGAGGAAGCTTTACCGCTTTTATTTATCGCTTTCTAGGTAGACTTAACTATTTTCATTTCCTTTGTTAAATTGATTAGTGTCAGTTGAGACAAATATCATGCACTGTCAAGCCATTTATGTGTGGTTTCTGTTATTTATTGATTCTCCCATTTTCTTGAGCCATACCAAACTGTTGTGAAAATCTTAACTTAGAAATACAGTGCATCCTTTGAAAATTCTAAGTTGTAGATAAAACATAGGATGGATTGTAGAGACTTGGAAAAACTTTACAAGATCGACATCGTTTTAACACCTTAAATCTCCCAAGTATAAGATCAATTTGAGTACTTGTCATGCCATAGCCTTAAATTCTATCCTTTAATTTTCCTTAAGTAGTTTATCTAGCAGTCAACACGATCCTAAACACAGACTATGCAAGAAGTTGATGCAAATAAGTGTATGATCTCAGGCTTAAAAGAGAAAAAGAATGACCAAATTTATGAAAAGTGATTGCACTAGAATGTGATTGCACTAGAATGAAAAAGGATAAAAAGAAGGATGAGTAAGCTAGGTTTAGGCATGATGACATGATTCAGATTGGTTTGTATTGGAGGGAGACTTATGACTACACGACTGTGAGTTTCTGTTCCAACGATACCCTTAGTGTGGAAGTTAGTACCTTTGATGCAACTTTTAACCGACGTAGAGTTTATAGCCTAGAATGAGTATCCGAGTGCAACTGTGTTTTTCAGGAGTCTTGATACTATATGCTGTCAAATTTTCCAAAGTTCTTTTATTCATATGTGCAGCATTTGCTTGAGGACAAGCAAAGGTTTAAGTATGTGGGAGTTTGATAACGCGAAAATGTATCGTATATTTGACTTGACTTGCATTGCAATCTAGTGTCGTTTTACTTATTTTTTCCATAACATTATGCCGTATTTTGTGGTTATTTCAGTTATTTATCAAATAAGAAGTGTTTATGCAAGTAAAGTAGAAAAAGAGAAAAAAGGAAAGGAAACGAAAAGAAAACTAAGAAAATACCAAGTGTGGCGCCCACCACCTACTTGAAGTGTGGCGCCCACCACTAAGGCAAAGTGTGACGCCTGCCACTAAGGAATGGTGTGGTTTCTAACACTCTCATGTGGCACCTGCCACGAAGCCCATTTCCTCCTGATTTCTCTCCACGCTCTGTCTTTCTCGTTCAACCAACCGCCCTAAATGCACGCCAACTATGAGATTTTCAAGGCAATTTTCAAGGCAAGAATGAGAGTATAAATTAGGGTTTCCGTCTTCAGTTTAAGGAGCCTCTTTCTAGCTAGAATTTTGTTCTTAGAATTTTAAGCGAATAGGTTTACTTGTAAAAGTGATAGATCTCCCATATCGGGGGACTATTAGAATTCTAGTTTTAAGAACTGATTTTGATTGTAATTTTGTACCTGATTGTCAAGTGTGTCGGCATTTTCTGAATTCAAGTATCATCATTAATTCCATTTTTCAGTGTATTTTCCAGGATCCATTAATTCCATCATCAATCAAGGCCAAACAAAAAAGAAATGAAGATTACAAGTCAATAAGTCAACCATATTTTTTTGGTATTTTTTGAATTAAAATAAAATAATCAAAATATGGTCAAACCTCAAATTTAATTCAAATCAACTTCAACAAGTCCAATTAAATTCTCATAGGTCTAACATGGTCAAATAAACTTTGACTAATTTTTTCAACAACTTTGGAAATCAGAAAGTATTTAAAAACAATTAAAAACACTAAAAAATAACACAATATGAATTAAAATCTCAAATAAATCTCAAATCAAATAAGAAATTGATGAGACTCTTTTTCATTGAGTTATCATGATCCATAGGTGTTAGGAAAATATTTTTGGATTTTTCAAATATCAGAAAGTATTTAAAAATGAATTAAAACTATTAAAAATCAAATAATTCACAAAAAATATTAAATGAAGTCACAAAAATAATTAAAAATCAAAATATGAAACTAGATTTTTTAAGAAATTTTTTGGCATTGGTCTCATATTTTTGTGACTTCAAATAAAAGTTTTATGAAATTTTGAAGATAAAAGGAATTAACTGAAATTAAAAGAAAATATAAATAATAGAAAATAGCGCAGCCACTAGACCAAGCTCATTAATTAACGTGGCGAGGAGGAACGACTCAGATGTGAGGGCGCATGGTGGAAATAAGTCAAACGTGCGACATATTGATTTAAAACAAGTAAACATAAGGGATGGATGAGATTATAACGTTGGAGCATGATCCAATGGTTCTGAAGATGCACACGTGGTGATGGTGGTGGAAACCACCATCTTCTCCGGTGATCTAACAATCTTCGGCCACCAGTTGCGGAGAAAATTTTTATAACGAAAATGAAAAACAATGACATCAAATTAAAGCTCAGGTGATGTACATCACCACTGTACCCATGGATCTTCCTATTTTGAGAGAAATGTGAGATGGAAGATAATGGTATGTCAACTGCAAATGCACGAAATGAAGTATTGAGACCACCACTGGCCTGCCTCAAGTGTGAGGACTTTAGAAAACCACATAAACAAAAGAAAACTACATTGAATAGCAAGATCTAGATCCAAAAACTTTGAAGTTCTACCTCTGAAATGGAGCTCTTAAGGCCACGAATTCTTCAAGGTCTTGATCCCTTTTTTCTCTAGAGATGTAATGGAGATGAGAGGCTAAGGAATTGAGCTTTGAAAATCAACTAATGATATTGAATTTCAAGCTTGAAAAAGAGAGAAAAATCTGAAAATTCCTTTGGTAATGGTTGGGATTTCAGTGCTGTAGCATTTCAGGTCTCCACAAGGTTGCCAAATGAATGAGATTGAGTGCTTATTTATAGCTGAAGAGGGTTGAGTTCATGATTCCCTAGTGTGCATGGCAAATTTGAACTTTGGTGCATGGGCCTGTAGAGGCGTATGTGAGGCCCAATGATGGGTGCTAAACCATCCTGAGATCAATTGAAATGGAATTGGACGTGCAATTTGGAAGGAAATGGCTTGCACATTAAATTTCACCATGAAATGCAAAAATGAATATAAAGAAAGAGCTCTTCGAAAATCACACATGGAAAATCAAAAAAAAGTAATGTGAGTAATGGTTGGAAAGCCCATGAAATAAGGAACAAAAGTCATGTTGGGCAAAAATTCATTTGGCATTTTTAAATTAATGAAAACTGGTTGTGAAAGTTTGGGCACAAAACATTTCTAAGTCACCCTTTGAAAATTTTCACCAAAGCTAAGCCTATTCAGACCCCTCTGTTTGCATGATACAAGATTCAAATGGAAAAACATCCAACATCAAAGTTTTAGATATTTTCAAGACGATCAATTTAGACTCAAATTTTGCATCATTCGGATTTTCCATGAAAACGTTATAGGCATTTGAAGTTAGGAACTTTTTCAAATTCAATGATTTAGGTCCAAGGTGACCTATAATGTTTTATATTATCACATGTACTTCTTTTAGGATTATGAAATTTTTTCCAACATAACATTTGAAATAGAAATCCTAATATTTCCAATTCATTTTGTCTCACCTCAAAATCATAAAAATTAAGGAAGTTAGGTCCTTGGGAAGTTGACCCAAAATTAGGGCTTGAGTCAAAATGACCTATAATCTTTTGAAATGAATTATGACCTTCCAAGTTTCAAATGGATTTTTATTGAACATGAAAGTTGTGCATATGGTTCTTAAGAACATGTTTTCTCTTGGGGTCATCTTCTTTTGACAAACACATCAAAAGTTGTATCTCAGTGATCCTCAGTGTAGTCAGATGACTTGACTGATCAACTTTTCAAGGCCAAACTTCCAATCTTGATGAATAAATGATTGAGGATCCTCAAATGAGGTCACATATGCATAAAATGATGAATGAAATAACTTCCCTTGATTAAATTTGATCATAGGTTGAGGTTGTTTCATGAGCAAGGCACAGTCAAGGCATAGTTGAATTAGAGTTTCCTTGGGAAACAATCCTCAAGCCCTTTGGGTTATCTTGATCAAATTGGCAAATCCAGATACCTGGGAGACAAATATGATGATTAGGAGCTTTGTAGACCATTTTCATGCTTTTCCTTATCTTCATCTAGCCATTGCATTGGGCTTAGGAGCCTCCTAGGAGCATTGGAGCATATGATCACTTGAGCTTCAAAACAAAAAGAGTTATTGACATATTTTTGTACTTTTGGTTAGTAATTAAAATAAGAAAAGCAATAATATAGAATACAAGTATGCTTGGTGGTCTCAAACCACTCAAACAAGTTCCAACCCCAGGGTTAAGGAGCCAAACATGCTATGATCCTTGAGGCAATGCACTTGTGCAATAACATGATGCCATGAGGTATCTTAGGGTCAAAATTAGGATGTTACAGATGCCCCTATTTAAGGTCATTCTAGTCGGAGATATGAAGGTTAAAATCTTCGTCTCGATGAGATAGAATGGACTTAAATAATAGCAAAGAGACGAATTTTGGTCCCTATGAGACCTCATGATACAAATGTATGTATGCAAAATAAAGTCTTCATGGTGAATGATTTCCACGAAGGAAAAGAAATCAAAAGAAATTGAAAAATCCATAGGAGTAACGCACTCACTAGGGAGACAGAGACTCTGGGGGAGATAAGGTAAAAATGCGTGAGCAAGTCACGACTGGAAAACTTGCTGGGAGACACGAAGGGATTCCATGAAAATAAATTGATGGAAAAACTCGAGCCGACGCAAAGATGCATGTATTGGGGAATATGCATAAAGGATACATCAGATAAAAATCCGGACACAGACGGGGATGTCCACAAAGGACTCAACTGAGGAGGAAACAACGAGTTATTACCGGTTACTGGGTAATAAACTCAAAGAGAGACCTGCTATCAAAACACCAGTTACTGGGTGAGAGAACAACATGCTCAGGGAGAAAGAATATCTAAGACCGGTATAAGGGTGAAAGATATCAATCATCCGAAACATCTGAGGAGGACCTAAAAGGCACATCTCAACTAAGGAAAATCTGACTCCACAGGGGACAAAAAGTCATAATAGGGAGCAGAAGGAAGGAACACTAGGGATACCGGTTACGGGGTATATAATAGGTGACCAACCAGGCGTGAATTGGGAACATATCCAAGACACTCATCATCCGAAAGGAGTGCTGAAAAAGCAAACTCGACTTACAGGATGGACATTCGATTCCACAAGGAAATACGAATCTTACTCGACTGGGGAAGAAAAAGACTTCGACTGAAGAGCGCATGAGATATATTATCTTCTACCATTATATGGGTAAAAACGTAGATAACATACTCGCATGGAAGATTATCCACAACTGGTTACTGGGTTAATGAAGGATAATCGGCCGAAACAGAAAGGACATCGGGATACCGGTTACTGGGTATAAAATGATGACCAATCAGAAGGAGAAACAATCATAACGAAACAAGGGTAAATGAAAGACGACTCGCAAGGGATAAATTGCCTAACAAAAGCAACTATCCAAGAGATATATCACCAGTTATTGGGTGGTATACTCAAAAACGAAGGAATATCAATATTGGTTACTAGGTAAAGATAACCAACAAAGAGGGGATTACATCTACCGATTACTGGGTAGAAAACCATAAAAATATGACTTACAACTACCGGTTATTGAGTAGAAAGCCACAGAAATCCGCTGGGGAAAGGATGAACAATTACTGGTTACTTAGCAACTGAGCAACAGAACCATAGGGAACTGCAGGAGATAACAAGAAAGGAAAAGTCAATATAGGAACAAACTAGAAAGACACAATAAAACAAGACTCATCCCAATGAGGATATAACTCAGGGGAGTAATTCCATTCCGATACACACTTGGGGAGGAAACTGAAACAATAATCATCCACGAGGACATAGCTCAGTGGGGAATAAAGAAGGAAAGATAAACACTTTCTGCTTATGGGGATGACTTTATATGGAGAGATCAGACACAAACATCTGCTTGGGGAAGAACATTTCACCAATAGCAGCGGATAACAAGCAAAGATATATGGCAAAGAATGCAATAATGAATATCTGGATGTTATGACTATGCATGCATATGCATGATTTGTGTGTGATTAATGCTGACAGACAGACATATCTAACACAAACAGGTTCAAGAATCATGAACGGACATCCGACATAACACCTCAACAAGAAAGGCGAAGCCTACTGGAGAATTCAGTTCTTGTGAGGATGATCAAACACTGGAAGACATCGATCACAGCTAGGGACAGGCAAAGTCGCAGCCTCCAACTGCAAGAAACCAAATTCCATACAAAGGGTAGTCTTCAGGGGGCCATCAATCCTGACAAAAGGAAGGTGCAGAAGAAACTTCCAGAGACCTTCCATCAATTCTCGGGAACAAGCATCTGAATATCAACAAGATCCGCCGTAGGAAAGACTCCACTGGGGAACTTACCAAGGAATGATGTGGAATTCTGTGGGGAACAAACACCAACCAGATACATATCCATCAAAACACTCCCTTCTAACTGCTGGAGAGAAAACTCTGCTGACGGGAGAAAGAACAATTTGCTCAATTGGAGAAGGAAACAACTTATCTTCCACATCATCTCTCAATACTAGAATAAATCTTCAGACTCAGAGGAGATACAAATTTTCAAACTCGGATCAGGAAACCCTACTGGGGATAAACTACCAATATTCTCAAAGGAATTACCTTGGCTGAGGGAATCGAAAATGAATCCTTTGTCAACACGTGACAAGCTGGAGATGAAAAGGGGAACATACCCTTCACCGATTGCCCTAGACAAATTCCTGCTGAGGAGACAATTGTCTGAAAGATAACTCTTACGGGGAAAGACAAAGTCTTCGTAAGTAGAATAGCATATCAACTTTTATCAATCTATAAGGGATTTTAAGTCAGTCCATACAAGGGGTGACAATCATATATTTGATAAAACACAAATGCTAGTGCCTGATATAGAGGGATACACGTCTCTAAAAGATCAAGGCAAAAACTGGTATAAAAGGGATCATCCACCGATCAACCAACCTTGGATCGCTAAGACTCCTCGGGGGAAACAAGCATGTATGCATAAACAAACTATCCAGGAACTGTTGGAATGAACATCCACAGATTCTGCTAGGAGAAAGCAATCCAACAAGATAGAGCAATCTACTGCCATCAGAGAAGATTTCTCATATCAGAGTCTCTAGGAAGCTGATGAAGAGGACCTAAGAATGCCATAACATGGACAAATGCCTTACCCTTTGGAAATCGTACTATCCTCGGGAAAGCACTGAGGACGTTCTACTTATCCTTTTAGTCATTGTGAATGTTCATTTTGTTTAAATCGGTTTATTTATGAAAACTTTTTTAAAACAATGATATTCATTAATTAAAACATGCAAACATTTATTGAACAAAAACAAGTAAGAGTGCAAAGAATTGGATAAAGGCTCAAATTTATTTAATAGAATGGCAGTCTGCAAATGGCGAAACTCCATGGATCTTTACAAATTTGAAATTGGCAATATACATGGAAACAAGGCTTCATTGAACATAATGACCGTTTCTCCACCAACTCTGAATCCACTGTATTTGAAACTTCAGTTGACGATGACTGAGCGAGAATCTTTGATAGGTGATAGTTGTAGAACAAAGTCTTGTCAGGATGCAGTTACTTGCCAAATCCCTAATTTTTGCCTAGATTGCCCCAGGGTGAGGTACTCAATCTAGCGGGATATGTATATTCATTTTAGATGTCTCTAACTTTTGCCTGGATCGCCCTTTCGGGTTTTCAATTCACTGAGACGCTCATTTTTGCCTAAGCCGCCCTTTCAGGTTTTCAAGTTAGCGAGCTATTCTGTTTTTTATTTTAGGCGAAGTATTTCTTGTCTGCATCCGAACTCACAAGACGAGTGAACTCCTCCCCATCCATAGTTGTAAGCAACAAAGCACCGCCTGAAAAGGCTCTCTTAACAACGTATGGACCTTCATAGTTTGGAGTCCACTTGCCCTTGGAATCGAGCGCGAAAGACAAGACTTTCTTGAGCACAAGGTCACCTTCTCGGAACACACAATGCTTGACCTTCTTGTCAAAGGCTTTCTTCATCCTCTGCTGATACAACTGACCATGACACATGGTAGTTAATCTCTTCTCTTCAATCAAGTTCAACTGATCATAACGACTCTGAACCCATTCAGCCTCAGTCAAGTTGGATTCCATCAAGACTCTTATTGATTGGATCTCAACCTCTACGGGGAGCATAACCTCCATGCCATATACAAGAGAGAAAGGGGTTGCCCCTATTGAAGTACAGACGGATGTACGATAACCATGCAAAGCAAATGGCAACATGTCATGCCAATCTTTGTACGTAACAACCATCTTTTGAATAATTTTCTTAATTTTCTTGTTAGCAGCTTCAACAGCCACATTCATCTTGGGTCTATAAGGAGAAGAATTATGATACGCAATCTTGAACTCGCTACACAGCTCTTTCATCATCGGCATATGAGTTGATTCTTGATAAACTTCACAACGACCTGCCTGGTCACATTTGCATACGATGCTGCTTCAACCCACTTGGTGAAGTAATCAATGGCTACAAGAATAAAGTGGTGACCGTTTAAAGCCTTAGGTTCAATCATGCCAATCATGTCAATTCCCCACATGGAGAAAGGCCATGGTGAGGAGATAACATTCAAAAGTGTCTGGGGAACATGAATCTTATCCGCATAAATCTGACACTTGTGGCATTTCTTCACATACTTGCAGCAGTCAGACTCCATTGTCAGGCAATAGTAGCCTGCTTGCAACATATTCTTTGCCATAGCATGTCCATTGGAATGAGTTCCAAATGAACCCTCATGGACTTCAGTCATCAACAGATCTGCTTCGTGTCTATCCACGCATCTGAGCAGAATAATGTCAAAATTCCTTTTGTAAAGCACATCACCATTAAGGTAGAAACTGCCAGATAACCTCCTCAAAGTCTTCTTATCTTTAACAGATGCCCCAGGAGGGTAAATCTGACTCTGGAGAAAACACTTGATATCATAATACCATGGCTTATCATCTTTTACTTCTTCAACTGCAAACACATGAGTTGGTCTATCCAAAAGCATCACAGTAATATTGGGGACTTCGTTCCAATACTTCACTACAATCATTGAAGCAAGCGTAGCGAGAACATCTGCCATCCGATTCTCATCTCGAGGAATGTGATGGAAGTCAACCTTAGTAAAGAAAGTTGAAATCCTCCTCGCATAATCTCTGTATGGGATGAGGCCAGGCTGATTCGTCTCCCATTCACCTTTAATCTGATTTACAATAAGGGTCGAATCACCATAAACATTAAGATGTTTGATCCTAAGATCAATACACTCTTCCAAACCCATAATACAAGCCTCATACTCCGCCATATTATTCGTGCATTTGAAAGTTAGCCTTGCTATAAAAGGAAAATGTGTGTCCTGAGGAGTAATAATCACAAACCCATAATTCAACAAGTATGTTACTAGCTCTCATGTAAGGAAAAAAGGTCAGGTTTCCACACAATGCCATGAAGAATGGGAGACTTACAATCTTACTTACTAGAATGATATGCATTCTTGATCAAATTTCGCTCTATGTTAAATATTCGTAATTGGACTTATGTAGAAGTCACAACTATCTGAGGTCGGGCAATAAAAATATAGGTGTTAATGTATGTTAGAGATTTGGTATGAAGAACCAAACTCCTAAACATGCCACACACTAAAAGAAATAATCAAAACGGAGGGACCTATCTCAGTCATACTTGTATTGATTCATCTGACACAAGGTCATTGATGAATCAATTAGCCTTTGGACATTAGATATTTCATTGGTCAAATGAGGGAATGGGAAAGAATAGGGATGAAGATGAGGAGGGAGAGGAAGATAGAAATTCAAATTGATCATGAGAGGAATTTCATCAAATCAAAACCATTCATTCATTTTGGGAGATGAAATGTACACTTCATCAATCCCATAAATCCAATGGTTTTGATCTAACAAAAGTCAAATCAACCATGACCAATGCCCAAAAGAAAGTCAAACATCACAAGACCATAAAAATGGCTCAACAATATTTTTAAACATTTAATCAATTAAAAATCAATTTAAAACTGAATTAAAATGCATTTTAATTTGGTCAAAACCTAAGATCCCATCAAAACACCAAATAAATGGCCAAGGGATTTATCCTAGGTCGAACAAGGTCAAAGGACCTTAGACAAAAAATTTCACAAATTTAAAAAAGTCATAAGTATTTTTAAACAATTAAAAATATACATAAAACCATTTAATTCATGAAAAATATCAAAATGAATCCCAAAATAATTTAATTCAGAATATGAAAGAGAAAAATATTTAAAGATTTTTGGTGAAAGTCCCATATTTTTTGGATTAAAAATGAAATTAATATGAATTAAACAAAATAAAGGGATTAAATGAAAAATCAGAAAATAAAATGAAATTGAAAAAAACAAGGGCCATCAGATCTCCCTCATTAATTGAGGTGTCAGATCTGATGGCCAAGTGTGCGCTTCCATCAAACGCCTCAGTTATTCAAAAGCAAGGGCCATGATTAGAACGTGGATTCATGATAAGATGTGGTCTGGGCAATTCCAGCATACCACCGGAGCCCTAGCTCCGATGATCTTCTCCGGTGGACCTCACCGGACTGGTCCATCATAAACCACCACCAAAATAGAAAGTAAGGATATAATTTTAAAGGAAAAGTGCTCAGGAGCATGAATCTGACCTCCATTTCTTCCAATTCCAAGTATATTGAAAGATACATGGATTTCAAATTTGAGGTTCATGATCCGTGTTACTTCAATTTGACCTCAAAGCAACCCAATCTTGTTGCCTACATTGGTAGGACTTCAGCCAACCAAAAATCAAAGAGAATGATGAAGAATTGAGAGAGAATCGAAGAGAGAAAGTTTAACAAATTTCACCTTCTATTTGCAGTGATGAAGCTTGGTCTGGATCTCAATTGGCTTGGGCTTTCTTCCCCTTGATTGTAGGAGGTGAATTGAGAGCTCAAATGGTTTGGATTCTTGGAGTTTCAACTTCAAAATAGAAGTGAAATTGAAATTCGATTTTCAATTGAAAACCTTCAAGATTATCCTCTAATGGTGGTGAGAAGGTTGCAAGATTAAAGTTTGGGCAAGGTGTCCCCAATTTTGAGCAGAAGGGGTTGTATTTATAGGCTTGGAAATTGATTTCCACACACTTCCATAATTTATCCAAAAATAGCAATTATCATGTGCATGCTTGCATGGGCGTGTGATAGGCCCATGAAATGATGTCAAAAGGTACAAAAATGATCATGAGTGATACTGAAAGTGTAACATGAAGCCATGCATTTGTAATTGAGAAGTGATCATGAGATTCATCCAAATGGAACCATGAAGAGTAACCATGTGTAAGTCATTCAAACCTTGTCCAAATGAAGTGATTTTGGACTTTATGGAAAATTGAGATCAAGGGGAACAACTTTCATGTTGAACACTTTTCCATTTGAAACTTGGATCATGATGAATTTCGAGGTGGAAGTTTCGGAAATCAAACATAATTGAAAATTTTCTAAGTACCAAGTCAAATATCCACTTCTTCCACCTTCAATAACTTTTGTTATGGCCTTCAAATGAAAAAAGTTTCTTCATCAAAGTTGTAATTCTTTCAATCCTCTTCAATTTGGTCACAAATGTGACCTCATTTGGATATGGCATGAAAGAGTTATTCATTTTAGAAGTTGAGGAAAATTGCTTGTTCAATGGTAATGGCCCAAAATGACCTATAATGTTTCCTCTTGGAAAATGACTTCTCAAGTTGAATTTGAAGTTTCTGAAATAATAAAAGTTGGAGAGGACATCTTGAAATTAAGCATGAAACTTGGATGGCCTTCATATCTAAAAAATTGAGTAAGTTATGGTCCTTGGAAGTTGACCTCCTAACTACGGCAGAGACAAAATGACCTATAATCTTTAACCATAAAAAATGTCTTTCCAAGAAAAACTAGCTCTTTAACTCAACATGAAAGTTGTTTTGAATGTCATAAGGAGTAAAGTTTCTCTTGGAATCATTTTCATATGACAAAAAGTGTAGGAGATAAGGCCTAGGGAATCCCAGTTTTCACTAGTTAACTTTCTCTGGTCAACCACCTTGAACCAACTTGTTGAAGTTCTCTTGATCTTTTGGACTCATGGAGAATCATATATGTATAAGATGATGTAATATGAAGCATCCCTTGAAATATTTGATCAATTATTGAAGAAACTTGCTGAGGAAGTCACACAAGATACTCAGATGAATTAGGGTTTCCAAGGCAAACAAGCTTCAAACTCTTGATGATTTCTTAATCAAAATGATAAATGAAGATCATGGGGATTCATAAATTGTGTATAAATGATTAATATCCTTGCACCGAGGGTCTCAAACCCTAATTGTGAGCTTGATGAGGCATTGATGGATGCACACACTACCTACAAAAGAAACAAATCTATACATAGACATATTTTTGGCATTTTGGTTAGTAAATAATGAAAAACAAAGTATGATACAATCAAATGTGCTTGGTTATCTCTCCCAATGAAAACCCAATGAATGAGGGGTAATGAGGAGACCAAGGTGTAATCCCAAAGCCAATGCATATGATGAGATAGCATAAGGGATCTTAGGGTTAAAATTGGGGTCTTACAAGCACTAAAATTAACTCAGTAACACTTTTACCAAACAAGTCCTTCCCTCTTAGGGTCTTCAATTCCTTGTGCAGTTCAATAAACTGATCTTTCATCTTGTCCATCTTCTCATAAACATCACGACCTTTAGATGGCTTTGAATGGTAGATGGTTTCCTCGACAGGAGGCATAGTATGCACAATAGGAGGAGGAATATACAGGACCGGGTTAGATACCGACATAGAAGCAAATGTTGGAGCGCACCCTTCAGGCACAAACTTGGGTGGCATTCCCCACGGGAACCCAACAGGCATGGCGAGTGTAGATTGGTTGGCAGCAACAACAAACACTGATGTTGAAGCGATCTTTGAAATAACAGTCCTTTGTGGAGGAGGAGTTATAGGAGGCAAAGATGGTTGATTCTGAGTAGTGATTACAGACTCCATCAAAGTAGTGAGCCTTGCAATCTCAATGTTAAGTTCTATATTTTCTTGTTTAAGATGCTCCATTATCTCCAAACAATTAGCACGAGTATAGTAGTGATGAGTCAGCTTGATTGATACATAAGAGAAGATCTAATAAGACATCTGGCTAAAGAAAACCTGCTGTGCGAATGATGCATGAAATGAAATGTTTTTTATTTTAAATTTCAAGGAACATACAAAGTCCTATTTGAAAATATTTCAATTAATAATAATAATCAATAATAATAACAATTTTGATCATAAAAATCTCTTTTTATTCATAAAATTTGGAAGGATTAAACTGAGTACAATTTCAAAAACCAAAATGTAAATACAAGAGAAAAGGAAATTATCATCCTAAGGATCCCTAGCAACTGAATCAGCTGAACTAGCCAAGGGAGTGTACTTCCTTCGGATGCGCCGAATCTCTAACTGAAAGGCTACCTGCATCTGAACTTTCTCGAGGACGAGTCGATCAACAATCTTCTTCCAAGAACCGGAAGGCTGAGGCATACTAGAGGAAAATAAATCCTCTTGATCTCTCTAACTCTTCACTGCACGCTTTTCAAGAACCTCAATAAGTGCATCTTTATCTCTCGACTCATGCTGCAACTCCACATACTTGGGGTTCAAAGCATGGAACCGCTCTTCCAAAAAATCTTTCTCTTGCTTCATCTTGTCAAGTGCTTCTTCCAACTCCTCTACATCTTGGTTAAGGAGAGTTGATGGCTCGGCCACAACCACGAACATAGGTCTCTCACAAGCGTACGTCGTTTTTAGCTCCAAAGCTCTCTTCTTCACCCAAATAGTGTAGGCTTCCATAGCTACACAGTTGCATGGACCAAGCTCGAATCTTCCTTTCCTATGCATATTATGCCAAGCATGCACCATCCTATTCTTAAAAAGTTGGGGATCTTTACCCTCCTGATAGAATATACCTTCTAAATGAACGTTATTGGGTTTATCTCTCAAGGGGAACCTAAGCTGATGACGAGCCAATGCAGGGTTGTAGTTGATTCCTCCTTGTATACCAATGAGGGGTACATTAGATAACTCACCACAATTATCAAGAATATACATGCCATAAAAATCATAATCATACCAGACAATATCATCATTAGTGACAGACATAAGTCTTTGAGACCATCGTAGACATTGTCGGTTCTCCAAAAAAATTGGTGTATGAGGAAAGTGCGAAATAAAATACTTGAACAAAATAGGAACACAACACATAATGGTTCCACCACCCTTAGAATTTCTCAAATGCAGAGAGAAGTATGTGTCACCCAACAAAGTCGGAACATGATTCCCAGTCAAGAAAATTCTAATGGCGTTAACATCAACAAAATCGTCAATGTTAGGGAACAAAGCTAGGCCATAGATGAGCAAGACAAAGATGGCTTCAAAATCATCCATGATATCGGCTTGAGAAAAATTAGTATATCTACCAATGAGAAACTCAGAAGTCAACCCTAGAATCCCTCCTTTCTTCATTAAATTAGCATAGATCTCAGATTTCTTCAAATGAAGAGCTTCAGCGATGACATAAGAAATGGGAATCTCCTTTAATCCACTGAGAGGTACATTGTTAAATATGAGCATACCCAAGAGATGAGCGTACTCCTCTAACATGGGCACAAGCTGATAGTCGGGAAAAGTGAAGCAATGATAGAGAGGGTCATAAAACTGCACCAAGATACTCAAAAATCCTTCAACCATATCAGTAGATAATACGGCCAAAATCTTCCCATGTTATTACTTAAAATCCAAGGGATCTAATACAAAGGATGATAGCTTCCTTAACTCCTTCAAATCAGGGCATCTGAAACTGTACTTTTTGGTATTCCTCCGTCCACAATCCATGGTATGAAAGTTATTTGCAAATAAGACCTTTGTTCCTTGAAAATTTATTACTGTGATGAATGTTATGATGTGCATGAATGCATGAATGCAACAATCACACACAAGGCAAACACAAACAAAGGTCAAGGGATGGATCAAGTCGTCGTCAAGATCAATCATCCATTTTGGTGGATTATGGTTTTCACCTTATCAACACCCAAGTTCCATTGATATCTATGAGACCGATCGGATCAACCGAGAATCAAAGGGTTTATTGTGGATCTCAGGCACGGAGTCGGGTTAAGAACCATCCCAAAGGAGTGTACTACAGATAAAACCTATAGGGCATGTTCTAAAAAGTTCCCAGAGTCATGATCCCATATATCAGATACTATATGTTTAGATGACTGACTCATCAATGCATAATATTCTCAAGAGAAATCCGTCTGAGTGTAGCATTGCGTAACTACATCCTAAATAGTCCAAGTTGGGTTAAATGTTCTACGGTCCTCAGCTTCTTGGTCTCCCAGGTCAGAAAAAGTAATGTCTATCCATGACTTACTAATGTGACATCATTAATTCCAAGGGGGTCTCCACTGAGTAGATGGGTCTCAAGCCAACTCGTTAAGGACTACTCCACACGAGTCGAACATGACTATACCATCCTCTTATCTTAATTATACTCAAGTTCAGTTTAGAACTTATCTCACCACTCAGAGATCACTAAGCACAACATATAAATTAAATTACACAAGCAATATATACAAACAAACATCAAATACACAAATACATATACACAAAAAAAAGTAGGCTAAACCCACTAAGGACTACTCCCCAGCAGAGTCGCCACTTTATTTATGTAGCAGTGCATTTGTGACCATCAAGCTATGGATAACCCAAAATCAATTCAAAAATCAGAGTCGCCACCGTGCCTTATTTGTAACCATAGGAAAAGGGAAAAGTACGAACAAAACCCAAAGATAATAAGTTTTCAAATAAAAACAAATAAATAGATAGAGATTATAGGTAAGGGGTTGGTTACACAGAGGGAATGTGTTAGCATCCAAAGTATCCTAGGGAGCCCTTTTTTGTGCAAGTGTTTTTTGGTTGAAAGGAAGTTTGATAAAGATGGAATGGGGGGGGGGGGGGTGAGAGAATAATTCATTAATTATATTTTTTGTTTAACAAGAACTTTGGTCTTATGCCTACGTACAAACATAAAAATGAGGGATAAAAACCCCATAGTTTGTGGTAAAAATTTCAAAGAAGTTGGTGAATTTATTTTAACAAAAGTTTAATAGAAAAAGGCACAAAAATGGCCAAAGATTTGAATGGGGTTGTTAATTCTTTTTGTCTTTAGAAATTAAAGTCAGTATAATTAAGTTTATTTACAAGTTTTATTTAAGAAAAAGTTTAAAATTTCAATGGCATAAGGCCAAAGTTTCTAATCATTAAAACACATCTAAATCGAAAACAAAAACAAAGAAGGTTTTTTTTAAAAGAGGGAGAAATTTTAGGTTTTTTTTGTGTTGTTATTAGGTATTTTAAGGTCCTAAGACCACAAACAAAACAAAATCACAAGCAAACAATATATACAATCACAAGATATGGCTCAAGTGAGCAAAGTGAAAAGGACTGAAACATAAACAAGTTGCATGAAATGTAAATGGCAATGGATGATAAAGGAACTGAAATTTAAATTGCATTAAGTAAATGACTTGAAAGTAAAGCAACATTAATAAATAGTTAGTCAAGTGTTAATGAAGAGTTTTGATTGTTTAAGTCATTCCTTGGAGAACACTCAACCATTCACTCACAAGTATGAATACATGAACCAAGACATCATCCATGAGAAGGGATCCAATTTGGCTAAATCAACAAGTATGCCAATAGCTCCCATGAATGGAAAAAAGGTCAAGTCTTCACACAATACCATGAATAATGGGAGACTTACAATCTCACTTACTAGAATGTTATGCCTTACGGGAGAAATTTATCTCTATGTTAAGCAATCGTAATTGGACTTATGTAGAAGTCACAACTATCTGAGGTCGGGCAATAAAGATATGGGTGTCAATACATGTTAGAGACTTGGTATAATGAACCAAGCTCCTAAAACATACCTGTCGCATTACGCGAAAAACCGGTGGGAAACAAGAACAACAGGTCCGCCACCGTGCGTTATTTATCCCAAAAGAGGGAAAGGGAACGCTCAGAGTAAACCTGGAAAAAGCATGGTCTCGCGACCAAAGAGAATGGGATCGGGAGTCGGTTATGCAAAGGGAAGGTATTAGCACCCCTACGCATCCGTCGTACTCGACGGGATCCACGCACAATAGGAAGGAAAATGGTTGCTAAAACACTGCTCAAACACAAACACACACTGGCTGAAAGAGACACAGGAAAACAAACAAGACTGACTCGGTAGGATATCGCGTCCTGGGCCTACTTAGTCTATCAAACATAGACATCAGAGTCAAAGTAGTTCGGACAGGGGGAAAACATGCTCGCTAGGACGTCGCATCCTATGCATACGTATCTTCTTGGACGAAGAAGAATCAGAGCATTCGTAGCTCGGCTCACGCACGCCAAACACAAAAGACACAGGCAAACGTGGAATCCGAATGCCAATCGCTGGACTTACATCAGATTCCGAACCAAACACACCCACACTGGAAACCAGATGCCACTTGATGGGCTTATACCGGACTCCAAGCACACAACAAGAGGATACGGAATGCCAATCGCTGGGCTTACATCCATCTCCTAACACACGCGGGAAGAAGAAGGGTCTCGATTGCAACCAGGGCAAGAGAAAGGGAAGGTCTCAATCGCAACGAGGGCGAGAGAAAAGAATTAGTGTTAGTTGTCAGTCGAACTCGACAAGACATCGCATCTCGTGCCTACGTATCTCATCTGGACATGAGAATCAGAGTTGCCGTAGTTCGGCTAAACTATTCCTGTGGGTTTGTGTTTTTTAAGTGGACAACGTCACTGCGCAATCTACCGGATGCTCGACCTTTGGAGACTTACTCACCTGTAGTAGAAGGAGTTGACGTATCCTTAAGAAGGGATAATGTTTGTTTGTGTTTTAGGAAAGCTCAAGCAAGAAAGGAAGTCCTATACGAAGGAACCGTGCTACCTTAATTGACATGCAAACGAGACTACGCAGAGTCTAGCAAACCTAGGGGATACAATCACACCACACAAACACATACAGCATGAAGTAAACACACCAACAAGGGGCTCAAACATCAAGGCTAGGCTTTAGTCGAGGGGTCATGTCAATCTCGACAAACAAGCCTCTGTATCAGGGTGAGGTTAGCTCTTAACCTTGACATCGAGAGTCAAGGTGAAGCTGATGAAAGGTGAGTGAAGATGAGACTTCACAGCTCTTATCCCTGGCCTGGGAGAGCTTTCAGACAATGAAGTGTGGGTCCAGAAAGTGGGAACCCTTCTACACTTATGACACTGACTCAACTGATCTTGGGTTTTTACTCACTATGCATCAACACATGTGGTGTGAGCAAGGTGAGTGACTCACAGAATAGTAGGAGATAGGCTACATATCTCTTTTGTCTACCAATTGCTTCATATGAGGTCTTTTCCTGCTTGGGGACAAAGTAAACAATCACAAACATTGCCTCTTAAGGAGGACTTCAGACAGGTGCCTGGCCAAGTAACAGGCCAGGTCTTCCAGACTACATGGAGACAAGAGAGTCTACCTCAATGCTTAAGCAAAGCAAAGCAATAGCAAGTTCTCAAAAGAACTAAAGCGACTATGGTACCTGAAATAAATCAAATATAATCAGTATTCAAGTCACAAAGTCAAAACAAACAGCATAAGAACCAACAGACACACAATCAATCACATGTGCAAAGCACAAGCCCAAAGTAAGTGAGTTAAGCATCCTACAAAATAGAACAAGTTAATTCATAACAATCAACCAAACTCAATCAACTTGCATTAATCTCCTTAAAGCATTTGCTTCCTAACCTTTTGGATGATGCAGGTCTTGATTCGCGCGTTTCAAGGTTCAAAAGCTGAAAACAGATGCAGGCTAATGCTTGGGAAGATGATTGGAATAGGTACTCCAGCTCGATTATGCTCCAGATTCAAGAATCATCAAAATGCCATGAATGCTCTTGGATGCAACAGTCCCAATTCCTCAAGCTTGGCCACGATTTTGCTTCAAACAGATGATCAATACTACCTGTAGATGATGGATCACACAAAAACAAGCACGATAGATGATGAATTTCAATGAAAATGGTGAAAAAAAGTGTGAAAAAGTTTGAAGAAAATTGAGAGAATTTTGGTGATTTTCTGTTAGATCTGAGATTGTGAATTGTGATTAGGAGTTTCTGTTATGATTAGAGACTTTATATGGTATGCTAATCCAAATGTTAATCAAGATTAAGCAAATGTGATGTGAATTAGTGAAATGAAGTTTTAAGTGTTTTGGCCAAAATGCCCTTTTCACAATGCAGCCAATGTAACAGTACAAGTGCAACTTGAGCAAGTCATATTTGTCATTTAGAATGTGTTGGAACTGGTTTGGAGTGCAAATGCCATGTATTTCTCAAAAACACATTTTTTCCCACCAAAATACAAATTAGTCCACTTGAAAAATGCCATTTTGATGTGTTGATTTTTGATGAAATGTGATGATGCATCATGAAAGTTCATGTCAAATGTGACTTGCTCAAAAAAGAATCACCCAATTTGGCCTTTCCATTCAAAAGTTATGGCCCTTTGAATTTCAACTTTTTCTTAAAATGATTTGATCATAACTTGCCAACCACACATGAGAAATGAATGTTCTTGGACTTTTTGGAAAGGTGAGAACAAGATCTTCAACTTTCATGTTGGACAAAATTCCATTTGAAGCTTTTACGATGATGTAAATTTGAGGAGAAGAACTTTCCATTTTTGGCAGTTTTCAATTACAAGTCACCTGCCATTTTAGGAAACTTTTGATCTGACTTTATTTTCTTCAACCTTGATCTTTGATATGTCAAATGAGACTTGTATGGACATGAATGAAGCCTTTCAAACCATCTCCCACCTTCAAATCCATAAAATCAAGCACAGTTGACCACAGTTGACTTTCTAGGATTTCAGCTAAAATTCAGCTTGACTGATGACTTCTGAGCATCCAATATTTGGACAAACCACTTCACAATGATCACATAATCACATGAACTTGATAAACCAACCCTAGGGCTTTGTTTCTTTAGAAAATGCACTTGCTTGCTTGATTGCCTGATTCTCCTGATCAATTTGACCTAATCTTGTCTGATGACTTGCACTTGGGGCAAGGACAATGCAATGTTATGCAATGGACTATGTTATGTTAATGACCTAATCATGAAAATGAATGTACACAATGTAGGGTGCAAATTTGAGAGGGAACCCGAAGAACCGCAGAACCGCAGGGTAAACAGGGATGAGAGCAACGGATGTCAGACTTTTAGGGTAAACAGGGATTGAATACCGAAGAACCGCAAAAATTTGCACACTGCGAGGATCCACCAATGGAAACGTCCACTGGAATCTGATATTTATTGCTGGGGATTTTGATTTTTCTGATTTTTCTTCTCAAAAGGGTACAACCACTTCCAGACATCACAACGACGATGAATGGGAACAGAAATCACACTAGATGCCAACGGACAACTAGGAAAAACTCGACGTTTACCAAGTCCAACGGAGAGGTAAATCAACTGGGGACGACCAGGAAGGGATACAACCATACGTTAGCGGACATAGTGGGAAAAACTCAATGTTTACCAAGACCAACGGAGAGGTAACTCTAATGGGGACGACCAGGAAAAACTCGACGTTTACCAAGACCAACAGAGAGGTAACCAGACATCAACGGACGACGGATGAACTGGGAAGACTCGACCAGACGTCAACGGACGAAAGGGAGAAGCTCGACGTTTATCGACACCAACGGAGAAGGAGAATCAACTGGGGACGACCAGGAAAACTCGACCAGACGCCAACGGACGAAAGGGAGAAGCTCGACGTTTATCGACACCAACGGAGAAGGAGAATCAACTGGGGACGACCAGGAAAACTCGACCAGACGCCAACGGACGAAAGGGAGAAGCCACTTCACTGAGGAATGGTACAACAACCTGGAACCAAATAGGACGTCACTAACGACTCTACTAGGGATTCTGGCTGGGAATCAACCAGACATTAATGAATGACTGGAGATAGGGTATACAATCAGACGTCAACGGACGAATGAGAAAAACTCAACGTTTATCGAAACCAACGGAGAGGTAAATCCGCATGGGGAAGGGCACAACTAAACGCCATCGGACGAATAGGAAAAACTCGACGTTTATCGACACCAACGGAGAGGTGGATTCTCTGAGGGGAATCATCTGGTATTACCAAATTGATCTGTGGGGAATAAGAAACTATACGTCATCGGACGCATAGGAAAAACTCGACGTTTATCGACACCAACGGAGAGGAGGATTCTTCTGGGGAGAGAGAACACAACAAAATCATCAACGAATAATTGGGAAAAACTCGACGTTTATCGACACCAACAGAGAGGAGGATCAACCGGGGATGACCCTGTCGGGAAAGATATCAACTATACACCAACGAACGCATAGGAAAAACTCGACGTTTATCTACACCAACGGAGAGGAGGATTTCTTCACTAGGGAAGAAGGACGACGTTACGAACATCGGAAGATGATGTTTAATGACATCAAAAAAAGACCAGACACTTACGCATGACTGGGAAAGCACCGAAAGATGGTGTTTACCGACACCAAAGCAAACCAGACACTTACGCATGACTGGGAAATCACTGAAAGATGGTGTTTACCGACACCAAAGCAAACCAAATAACACACGCGGGTGCTAACAGGATACTGACATCTACATGTCTAGGCAAGGCTAAACACTTGCAGGAGTCTCACTGGGGAGAATCAATCTTCCTTTCACCAACGGATGAGGAAATAAACCTCTGTGGGGATTGTCAACACCAAACGTTGACCGAAGCAACTGTAGCAACCATGCCGTACAGATGAACAAAAATCCGCTTCTGCCAGGGATACAGTCCGATGGGTTTCGAACACATGAATGCATATGTTTGAATTTTTCTATGGCGTAATGCTCCACATTGAATGGAAATGCTACGCGATTTTGAGGATGCAATGATCACTATATGCAAGATGCAAAATGAACTCCGGCTGGGGAGCCAAACTGATCAGATACTCCAACTGCTGAGGAACACCAGGCGACTCCACTGGCGAAGATAAACCACAGCGATTGCACTGAGGAACCATCAATACAACTTCGCTGGGGATATCAAACAAAACGATTCTTTGGGGAGACTACTTGCTGGGGAGTAATAGAGCTTTGTCAGGGATTACCAGGAGACTTCACTGGGGAAAGCCGACCAATCCACAGGTAAGATACTCTGCTTTGGGGAACAACTGCTACTCCACTGGGGACGACCCACTCCAAATCCACACGTAGGATGACTCAGCTGGGGATGCAAACATCATTCCGCTCCGGAATACTCCCCAATCCACAGGTAGGATAACCGCTGGAGATATATTTCGTTGAAACCCGCTCCACTCGGGGACTTGCTGAGGAACATCATCAACACAAAATCTCTGCTCGGGAGATCCATTAGGAAAATCACCCTGTTGGGGATACCACGCCTCTCTGCTGAGGAAGAGCCGAACCCTGGTGGGTAAAGACACACATCAGACCCTGTGTTGGGAAGAAACATTCACGACCCTGCTGGGAAACAAGCGCTCACGACCATGCTGGGGATGGCAATACTATTTCAAACCCGACCACTGGGAACAAAATCCACTGACAACTCCGCTGGGGATCCCTCCTGGGGGAAATTTGCTGGAGAATACACCCGCTGGGGAAATCTGCAACCACAGGCCTGCTGGGGAACACCAGGCAATCCTTAGGTCTGCTGGGACAGAAGGCACTATCCACGAACACCTCTGCGGGGGGAACATGGCTCTGATAGCTCTCGCACTTGCTTGGAGAGAAAATATCTGCTGGGGAAACGTCCTCACAGATAACAATCTGCAAAACAGCCCACCAAATGCTGCCCCAAGGGATACACGGACAAGATATTCTCAAGTGTCCTCAACATTCAAAATGATTTTCAAATGTTTTATCTTTCTGCAGGTTATTGTTAAGCCTTCATGTTTTTATATGCAATGTTTATCAAAAATTCAGACGTTTTTGCAAACAAAACAGTAAAATAAAAACAAGAGAGCTATTTATCTGAATAACGACTTTTATTGATTGAAAATATGCCTGAAAAGGCGGATACATTGGGAAGCAATTCCTAGAAAGAGGTAATTGCGCACAAAAGGAAAAAGTCTATCCTAATGGCAATGTGAACACAACATCCACTATTTCCCAATTCTGTTATAACTCACAGATAATAAGTTTTCCTCCCAACTTCCTTGCTTTCTGAGAAGAATGACTGGACCGATCACATCTTTCGAGATGGCAGACGACGAAGTACGACGATGTACAAATAACTCAGACTGTAGCATTCGCTTTAATCCCTCTTTTGGCTGGATCGCCCTTTCGGGTTTTCAATCCACCGGGATACCCATTTTTGCCTAAGCCGCCCTTGCGGGTTTTCGACTTACCGGGTGTACAAATTCTTTTCATTTTTTATCCCTAATTTTTGCCCGAACCTTTTCTTTCTGTTTTTTTGGTTCGCCGGGATGCCCCTTTTTGCCTGGACTCTTTTATTCTTTTTTGTCCAGCGGGTCAATTTATGCGAAGTATTTTTTGACTACATCTGAGTTAACAGGGGACGGGAAATCTTCACCATCCATAGTTGTAAGCATCAAGGCTCCATCGGAGAAGACCTTCTTCACAACATATGGACCTTCATAATTAGGAGTCCACTTGCCCCTGTTATCTGTACCGGGAGGAAGGATCCTCTTCAAAACTAGATCACCGATCTGATAACTCCGAGGATGCACTTTCTGATCAAAGGCTCGCTTCATCCTTCTCTGATATAACTGCCCGTGGCACACAACTGCTAGCCGTCTCTCTTCGATAAGGCTCAACTCATTAAACCTTGTTCGAATCCACTCGGCTTCATCCAGCTTGACATCCAACAAAACCCTCAGAGAAGGGATCTCCACTTCAACTGGTAGGACCGCTTCCATACCATACACAAGGGAGTACGGGGTTGCCCCGGTCGACGTACGTACTGAGGTACGGTACCCATGCAAAGCGAAAGGCAGCATCTCATGCCAATCCTTGTACGTAACGACCATCTTCTGCACAATCTTCTTGATATTCTTGTTTGCCGCCTCTACAGCACCATTCATCTTCGGTCTGTAAGGAGAAGAATTGTGATGTCCAATCTTGAAATCTTTACAAAGCTCTTTCATCATCTTGTTATTGAGATTCGAACCATTGTCAGTGATGATTCTCTCAGGAACTCCATAACGACAGATGATTTCTTTCTTGATGAACCGGGCAACCACTTGTTTGGTAACGTTAGCATAGGAAGCTGCTTCCACCCACTTGGTGAAGTAATCAATCGCAACCAAGATGAAGCGATGTCCATTAGAAGCAGTAGGCTCAATCTTCCCTATCATGTCAATGCCCCACATGGTGAACGGCCAAGGCGAGTTCATGACATTCAAAGGGCTTGGTGGTACATGCACCTTATCAGCATAAATTTGACACTTATGGCACTTCCGAGCATACTTGAAGCAATCGGATTCCATAGTCATCCAATAATAACCGGCTCTCAAAAATTTCTTGGACATTGCATGGCCACCAGCGTGGGTACCAAACGAACCCTCATGCACTTCCTGCATCAACATGTCTGCTTCGTGTCTATCCATGCATCTAAGCAAGACCATGTCAAAGTTCCTCTGATACAGCACATCATCTTGATTCAAGTAAAAGCTTCCAGCTAGCCTTCTCAGGGTTTTCTTGTCATTCTTTGACGCACCTTCAGGATACTCCTGAGTCTTGAGGAAGTTCTTGATATCAAAATACCACGGTTTCTCATCAACCACCACAGACTCGGCTGCAAACACATACGCAGGCCTCTCGAGTCGATTCACTGCAACGTGTGGCACATGATTCCACCAATGAACTTTTATCATAGAGGATAACGTAGCCAAAGCATCAGCCATCTGATTCTCATCCCGGGGGACATGATACAACTTCACCTTCTTGAAGAACGTCAGTATTCATCGGGTGTAATCTCTATACGGAATCAAATGCGGCTGGTTCGTATTCCAATCTCCATTGACCTGATTGATCACTAGAGCAGAATCTCCAAATATGTCAAGCGTTTTGATTCTCAAATCAATGGCTTCTTCTATCCCCATGATACAAGCCTCATACTCAGCTTCATTGTTGGTGACATCAAAAGTCAATCTGGCAGAAAAGGGTATGTGAGCACCTTTCGGATTGATCAGCACTGCACCAACACCATTACCATTCACATTCACAGCCCCATCGAACATCAATGTCCACTTGTCATCAGGATCCGGTCCTTCCTCGACAAGAGGTTCTTCATAATCTTTCATCTTAAGATACATGATGTCTTCATCAGGGAATTCAAACATCATAGGCTGATAGTCATCAATCGGTTGTTCGGCGAGATAGTCTGACAAAACACTACCTTTGATAGCCTTCTGCGACGTGTACTGAATATCATATTCTGTTAAGATCATCTGCCAACGGGCAACACGTCCAGTGAGAGCCGGCTTCTCAAAGATGTATTTCACTGGATCCATCTTAGAAATCAACAAGGTAGTATGATTCAGCATATACTGCCTCAGTCGGCGAGCAGCCCAGGCCAAAGCACAGCAAGTTTTCTCAAGCTGTGAATATTTGATTTCACAGTCGGTCAACTTTTTGCTAAGGTAGTATATGGCATGCTCTTTTCGACCAGACTCGTCATGCTGTCCCAATACACACCCCATTGAATTCTCAGTGACTGACAGGTACATTATCAGTGGTCTCCCTGGAACTGGAGGAATCAGGATTGGAGGTTTCTGCAAATACTCTTTTATCTTGTCAAAAGCCTTCTGACAATCATCATTCCACCTGATTGCTTGATTCTTTCTGAGCAATTTGAATATTGGTTCACACGTGGCAGTTAGGTGAGACACAAACCTTGCAATGTAATTCAATCTCCCTAAAAACCCACGAACCTGCTTTTCAGTTTTCGGTTCAGGCATTTCTTGAATAGCTTTGACTTTCGCTGGATCGACCTCAATCCCTTTCTCACTGACAATGAAGCCTAACAGCTTCCCTGATCTCACGCCAAACGTACACTTGTTTGGATTCAGCCTCAGCTTGAACTTGACCAATCTGTCAAACAACTTCTGCAAATTAACCAGGTGCTCCTCTTCTGTCTGCGACTTCGCAATCATATCATCCATGTACACTTCAATCTCTTTGTGCATCATGTCATAAAAGAGAGTCGTCATTGCCCTCTGATAGGTAGCACCGGCATTCTTCAGCCCAAATGGCATTACCTTATAGCAGAACATGCCCCAAGGTGTAATGAATGTCGTCTTTTCCATGTCCTCTGGCGCCATCTTAATCTGATTATAGCCCGAGAAACCATCCATGAAAGAGAATACCGAGGATTGAGCCGTATTATCCACCAATACATCAATGTGAGGTAATGGGAAATCATCTTTCGGACTCGCCCTGTTCAGATCCCGGTAATCGACACACATTCTGACTTTGCCATCCTTGTTCGGCACGGGAACGATGTTGGCTACCCACGGTGGGTATGTTGTCACTGACAAGAAACCCGCATCGAACTGCTTCTGAACCTCTTCCTTGATTTTCACTGCCATATCAGGACTCGTTCTGCGAAGCTTCTGCTTGACCGAAGGACAATCATCTTTGAGAGGTAGTCTATGAACCACAATATCAGTATCCAACCCAGGCATATCTTGATAAGACCAGGCGAATATCTCCACATACTCTCTCAGCATCTCAATCAATCTGCTCTTGACCTCTGGTTTCAAAGCAGCCCCGATCTTGATATCCCTTCTGGCGTCCTCAGTACCAAGATTCATAATCTCCAACTCTTCCTGATGAGGTTGGATGACCCTTTCCTCTTGCTTCAACAATCTAGCCAATTCTTTCGGGAGTTCACTGTCTTCCTCACTCTCCTCTTCAGCTTGGTAGATGGGATTGTCGAAATCATACTGAGCCATAACAGATTTGTTCATAGTAGATGCCGTGATATCACTTCTGCATGTTTAATGCTTTGTTTTAGAAAAAGATTTCAATAAAGCCACAAAAACAAAAACATTGCCATTTTTTTTTTTGAAAGAGTGAAAACAAAAATAGAAAGACAGGGATCACAAAATTGTTCGCAAAACGTCCTTTATTCATGATAAAAATTGAAAACATGATGTGGCCCTACAATGAACCAATACGTCTTGGGCAGAACGTAGGGTTTTGTGCAGAATGAAAAAAACAAAAGAAAATTACTCTGTTTGAAGAGTAACTTGGACTATATCCGTTGCAGTCCAATTGCTGATCACCTCCCCTGGTGCACTCGCGCGAACCCAGCAGTCGAGATTATTATCACTGTCACTATCTTCAACATCAGCTGCGAAGACGTCACCGTGATTCATCAGCCCAGCGCTGGTGAAGGTGCTCGGACCTGTTGGCATACCATGCTCTGCTTGGAGAGGCTCATAACCAATGCCAAATTTATCTTCTTTGACAGGCAAGTCCACCATCTTGCCCTAGCCTTCAGCTCTACCGGAGTCAACAACCGCTTTCGCCTGCTTGTACGAAGCAATCGAAGCACCTGGCCTCCTCTGTTCGGCACACGCCACTCCCTCAAGAGCAACTGTCTCAAACGCCTGGCACAAAGTTTCGTGGATCTCGCCATCCACCTCGACATACTTGAACGAGGATAAATGAATCACCAGAATATCTTCTTCACCGCACACGGTCACAATCTGACCGTTCCAGACATATTTGAGCTTCTGATGGAGAGTCGACGAGACTGCCCCCGCTGCATGAATCCATGGACGCCCCAACAGACAACTGTAGGCGGGTTGGATGTCCATGACGTAGAAGATGATGTCGAAAGTCTCAGGACCTATCTTCACAGGAAAGGTGACTTCACCGAAGACAGAACGCTTGGATCCGTCAAATGCCCTCACAATAAGGTCACTAGGAGTGAGAACGACCCCTTCAACGGATATCTTCTTCAAGATTTGCTTCGGCAGCACATTCAAAGAAGACACGGTGTCGACCAGCACATGCGACAAGACAGCCCCCTTGCACTCCATAGTGATATGCAAGGCCTTATTATGGTTCCACCCTTCTGGTGTCAGATCAAGATCAGTGAACCCCAAACCGTGTCTGGTGCTCACATTAGCAATCATGCCCTCCAGCTAGTTGACGGAAATCTCTTGAGGTACATACGCCATGTTCAGCATCTTCAGCTAGGCGTTGCGATGTGCCTCAGAGCACAGCAGCAGAGAAAGAATAGAGATTTTGGACTGAGTCTGGTTGAGTTAATCCACAATCTTGTAGTCACTCTTCTTAATTATTCGCATAAACTCCTCTACGTCCTTTTCAAACGAGCCACCAGGCACATTCGTTTGAGCAGGCTCCTCGTCCACCACGACCTGTTTGCCCTTTGCTCCAGCAGATGCCTCAGCATTGGCATCCCTCAATGGTTGAGGCGCAAACAGCCGACCACTCCTAGTAAAACCTCCCGGTCCACCGACATTGTCCACAACGGGACTCACAATGGCCGGAGTTCTACTGACTGGCACACTGATGGTTACAGGCGCTTGACTTGACGGCTTGATCCGATTTTCAGCCCTTATATTGCTTCGGTAGGCGTTGTCATACTTCCAGGGCACAGCATTACTATTCTCAGCCCTTCTGACCGGAGTTACAATCGTCGTAGGATTATTGGCAGAAACTGGTGCAGAAATAGTAACAGGGTTACCAGCAGTTGTAGGCGCACTACCAACGGTTATCGGCCCTCGTCCTTCAGACGGCTTGAAAAATATCGTGACAGTAGACACTGCCCCACGATCTCTGTTATCAGCCCGGCCAAACTGGACACAACCCTCATCAATCAGCTTCTGTATGCCAGCCCGCAACCGTTCACAACCATTACCAGATTCCGCACAGCCCAAACAATTCTCATCACAGCCCGGGTGCACACCACCATCCAGCAAACGGCCCTTGACTACCAGCAGAGAAGTCTGAATCTCATCAACACAGACAACCAGATCTTCGGATTCTTCACCCTCAATACAGTTCACCCTATGCCCACCATGCTGAGGCATATGATTGTTAACAACATTGGGCACAAGAGAGAAATTGATCGCCTTGGAATCGATCAAATCCTGGACTTTATGCTGAAAAGCCCGACATTTCTCAATATGATGTCCTGGTGCCCCAGAGTGAAAGTCACACCGGACATTAGCATCATACCCAGGCGGCAAAACTGTCGGCGGAGCCATAGTTCTTAACTCAACAAACCCTAATCTGAGCAACTCAGGCAGTAGCTCAGCATAGGTCATTGGCAGGGGATCCAAACGTCTTTCGGGCATCCGTTGCCTTGGCTGATACGGACGCTGCTGCTGTTGTTGTTGTTGTCTTGGTTGTTGAGGAGGTTGGCGTTGTTGAGGTGCAGGAATAGTCACTGCGGCAACCTGTCTGTATTGATTTCTGTTCGGACCTCGGCGGTGCTGAACAACATTGGTTTCACCTTCTCTACGGCGAATTCACGCAGCCAATTCCCTTTCAGATGATCACTTTCCAGCATAGGGGGTTGAACTCTCGCAGCCAATTCACGCCACCTCTGGGCGTACTCTTTGAAGCTTTCATTGTTTTTCTGACACAGACTCTGCAGCTGAGTCCGGCTCGGTGCCATATCCATGTTGTGCTTGTATTGTCTGAGGAAAGCTTCTCTCAGATCCCTCCAACATCGAATCGAATCTCTCTTGAGCTCCATGTACCAATCCAAAGAAGCCCCAGATAGACTATCTTGGAAAAAATACATCCACATTTTCTCATCGTTAGTATATGTAGAGATCTTCCGATAATATGCCTGCACATGAGTGCGAGGGCAAGAAGTACCATTGTACTTGTCAAAAGTGGGCGCTTTGAACTTATGGGGAATTCTCAGACCTTCCACCAACCCCAAATTAGTTACGTTAAAACCAAGAGAGTTTTGACACTCCATTGCACGAATTTTCTCAGCCAGGGCATCGACCTTACGATCCCTATCTTCAACTCTGACAACATCCTCATCTTCACTCAGCAATGTGAACATGTCCTCTTGTCTATCGACAATAGGAGCTGGATGACGGACCGGAGCCCGGGTGGCCCTAACATTGACAGTCTCTGCAGCAAGAGGTTGTCCATTGATTCTTATACCCCTGAGTTCATCTCCCACAGCATAGTCATGAACGGGAGCAGCAACAACATTGATATTCTCAGGCACAGGAATACCAGCAGGCGAGCCACAGTTAGACGCCTGAATAACCGTCTCTTCTCTCTGAACCAAAGCTCGGAGCTCCTCCTGACCTTGAGCAACCCCTTGCATTATGGTCATGAACTGGGCCATGTTCGCCCTCATCTCAGCTAATTCATTCTGAACCTGATCCATGCTTCGCTGTTGATTGAGTCTGGTAGAATACCGATGCGGTCTCTGATCAGCTATCCTGCCTGACACAGGAACCAGAGTGAGAAGTCCGAACTAGAATACCTGTTATGCAATATGATATGAGTATGAGTATGATGCTAATGCATATGATGCACATGAAATGTTCATTTCTCAGGAATTCAAAGAGCCTGATCCATCTTCGAAAGATGACAACCTGCAACAAGACCAACACAGGAGATACAGAAACAGCATACAAAAGAGCACTGAGTACAGAGTGAAACAACAATCTCATCTATAAATGAGCAACAGGATTATACAACAAAGATCCAAATATCCAACAAAGTACAACAAATGAATCCCACCGAACAGGCCTGGGGGTGATTCTCAACACAAACATCAGAAAAATACAAGCTAAGACAAACGGCTTCCAGGAATGAGCGTCTTCAAGTAGTGACACTGGTCTATCAACAGTTCACACTCTGAACATTCTGGCAAGGGAGTGATCTTCTCCTTCAACTGTCTTCTAAGCTCGACAACTTCTGACCCAAGTCGGTCTTCTGATGCAAGTCTCTGGTCAACTTCCTTCTTCAGCTGGATATCTTTGTCTCTGAGTTGCTTCTTCAAGTCTCTGATCTTCTTCAGATAACTGGCCTCAGCTCTCTGTATTCTCAAACACTCTTTGTGTTCTGCATCCAAAAAATTCTCCATCTCTGAATAAGATCTCTTCTTGCTCCTTACTCCACCAACATCTGCACTCTGGGCATCCCTGAGTTGATGAGTCAGGTTCAACCTATCAGCTTTGGCTTGATACAACTCCATCTCGGCATCTTGCTCTTTCTCTTTCAACCTGCGATTCTCCATCAGAGCTTGCTTGTACTGCTCAGCAGGTACATTCTCAGCAAGAATCAAGGGTGGTTGCACTTGCAACGGGCTCATCCTATCATAGGGTAACAACAAAGTTTCCACTCTCTTCTTGACCCACTCAGTGTAGTCAGGCATAGCAATGGCAAACTTCTTCCCTAAGACAGATCCATCTCTAACACCCATAGACTTCCAAGCTCTCCCGATCTGCTCCAATCTAATAGGGTCGCTTCGCTTCTCAAAATACACACTCTCAGCTATCTCAGCTTCAAGTGGCCTTCCACTCATCACGAACCCCAACTGGCGAAGAGAAAGAACTGGGTTGTAATTGATGCAACCCCTGGTTCCCACAAGTGGCACGTTCCGGAATTCCCCACAACTCATAATAACATCCCGCACGTCCATCCGGTATGACTGCCATCTGATGTCATATGAAGTGAGAGACATCACCCTCTGAGTCCACCTATAAGTCCTCTGAGCATCAACAAACGGTCCGCTGACTGGCAGGAGAGACATGAACCATCTGAGCAAAAGTGGGAGACAACATCTGATAGCTCCACCCTTACCATGCCTACTGTGAATAGCATAGTAAGTGTCAGCTAACAGAGTAGGAACCGGGTTCCCTCCGATGAAGATATTGACTGCAGCATAGTCAACAAAGTTGGGCATACTCGGAAGCAGGACAATCCCATAGATCATAACAGCAAGCTGAGCATGAAAAGCTTCCCAATTTCCCTTCTCTGCTTCTTCTCTGGCAACTCTCATCAGAAACTTCAACGGCAAACCCACAACATCCCCACTGGTCTTCCAACTATCACTGACCTCCTTGATACCCAAACGGAGAGCTCTAGCAACAACTCTGAAATCAACCTCCTTCGGTACGTCCAAGAAAGGAACCTGATGCTGAATCGAGACACTCAACAGAATAGAGTACTCCTCGAGAGTAGGCGCCAACTGGTAATCCTGAAAAGTGAAGCAACGAAGCTCTGGGTCGTAGAACTGAAGAAGAGTCTGCAGCGGCACCGGGTCGCTACCATCCTCAACAGTGTCAGAATATCCCCATACTGATCCACGAACCCCTTCAAATGATCACTAGTCACAAGGTTGCTCAACTCTATCAGCGATGTCAAAGGCTCACGGTGAAAGCTGTAGGAACAAGTCTTCCGCTTCGGCTCTGGGACTGTTGCCATCTCTATCAGTGAACAAGCTCTGGAATGTACCTGAGAAATGATATGCATGCAGAGATTAGTTTTTTCTTTTCTTTTCTTTTTTCATTTTTTTCAATTCTTTTTTTTTCTTTTGAAAATAAACATGCTATGATGCAGATGATGCTGACAAGACTGGCAGGCTGTGCATCTCAGAACACAGGATCGGATCTTCGGCTCGAACTCTGAACAACACTTCATCTGAAACCCAAAGTCAACTGAATAACTGTGATCTGAACCCAATCTGAGAACACTGAGTCACCAACAGGACCACAAGTCACCAACCGGTCACCAACTGTACCTGTTAAAATGATCATTCCCTCCCCACTCACGGGTGTCATCTAGGCCAGGGTAAGGTCGAAAGAAACGCAGCATAAATAACCTTTCACAGAATATCATCATATACACACCCGAAGTGTGTAACGATAATACCCCACCATGGTCTGAACTGCTCGTGATATCAATGTTCCGCTAAGTGGTGCATACCACCCGCTTCCCATGAATCACTCTATTCCTAGGTTTCCTAGATTTCACTCATAGCCTGGGTATTGGGCCTTTTACCTCGAGTAACTCCCACCCCAAACAGAGAAACACAGCCAGCACGGCAGATGAACATGAATGAATGCAAACATCAATGCACACAATAAATGCAAACAATAAACAATGAATGCAATAAATAACATCACAAAGCAACCAAAGCCCTAACCTAGAGAACGCTAGGAGAGACTCGCTTAGGGAAGATGGACCAGCAAGAGGTCAACTTCTGCTTTTCCCCAGCAGAGTCTCCAGCTGTCGCATTACGCGAAAAACCGGCAGGAAACAAGAACAACAGAGCCGCCACCGTGCGTTATTTATCCCAAAAGAGGGAAAGGGAACGCTCAAAGTAAACCTGGAAAAAGCATGGTCTCGCGACCAAAGAGAATGGGGTCGGGAGTCGGTTATGCGAAGGGAATGTATTAGCACCCCTACGCATCCGTCGTACTCGACGGGATCCACGCACAATAGGAAGGAAAATGGTTGCTAAAACACTACTCAAACACAAACACACACTGGCTGAAAGAGACACAGGAAAACAAACAAGACTGACTCGGCAGGATATCGCGTCCTGGGCCTACTTAGTCTATCAAACATAGACATCAGAGTCAAAGTAGTTCGGACAGGGGGAAAACATGCTCGCTAGGACGTCGCATCCTATGCATACGTATCTTCTTGGACGAAGAAGAATCAGAGCATTCGTAGCTCGGCTCACGCACGCCAAACACAACAGACACAGGCAAACGTGGAATCCGAATGCCAATCGCTGGACTTACATCAGATTCCGAACCAAACACACCCACACTGGAAACATGATGCCACTTGATGGGCTTATACCGGACTCTAAGCCCACAACAAGAGGATACGGAATGCCAATCGTTGGGCTTACATCCATCTCCTAACACACGCGGGAAGAAGAAGGGTCTCGATTGCAACCAGGGCAAGAGAAAGGGAAGGTCTCAATCGCAACGAGGGCGAGAGAAAAGAATTAGTGTTAGTTGTCAGTCGAACTCGACAAGACATCGCATCTCGTACCTACGTATCTCATTTGGACATGAGAATCAGAGTTGCCGTAGTTCGGCTAAACTATTCCTGTGGGTTTGTGTTTTTTAAGTGGACAACGTCACTGCGCAATCTACCGGATGCTCGACCTTTGGAGACTTACTCACCTGTAGTAGAAGGAGTTGACGTATCCTTAAGAAGGGATAATGTTTGTTTGTGTTTTAGGAAAGCTCAAGCAAGAAAGGAAGTCCTATACGAAGGAACCGTGCTACCTTAATTGACATGCAAACGAGACTACGCAGAGTCTAGCAAACCTAGGGGATACAATCACACCACACAAACACATACAGCATGAAGTAAACACACCAACAAGGGGCTCAAACATCAAGGATAGGCTTTAGTCGAGGGGTCATGTCAATCTCGACAAACAAGCCTCTGTATCAGGGTGAGGTTAGCTCTTAACCTTGACATCTAGAGTCAAGGTGAAGCTGATGAAAGGTGAGTGAAGATGAGACTTCACAGCTCTTATCCCTGGCCTGGGAGAGCTTTCAGACAATGAAGTGTGGGTCCAGAAAGTGGGAACCCTTATACACTTATGACAATGACTCAACTGATCTTGGGTTTTTACTCACTATGCATCAACACATGTGGTGTGAGCAAGGTGAGTGACTCACAGAATAGTAGGAGATAGGCTACATATCTCTTTTGTCTACCAATTGCTTCATATGAGGTCTTTTCCTGCTTGGGGATAAAGTAAACAATCACAAACATTGCCTCTTAAGGAGGACTTCAGACAGGTGCCTGGCCAAGTAACAGGCCAGGTCTTCCAGACTACATGGAGACAAGAGAGTCTACCTCAATGCTTAAGCAAAGCAAAGCAATAGCAAGTTCTCAAAAGAACTAAAGCGACTATGGTACCTGAAATCAATCAAATATAATCAGTATTCAAGTCACAAAGTCAAAACAAACAGCATAAGAACCAACAGACACACAATCAATCACATGTGCAAAGCACAAGCCCAAAGTAAGTGAGCTAAGCATCCTACAAAATAGAACAAGTTAATTCATAACAATCAACCAAACTCAATCAACTTGCATTAATCTCCTTAAAGCATTTGCTTCCTAACCTTTTGGATGATGCAGGTCTTGATTCGCGTGTTTCAAGGTTCAAAAGCTGAAAACAGATGCAGGCTAATGCTTGGGAAGATGATTGGAATAGGTACTCCAGCTCGATTATGCTCCAGATTCAAGAATCATCAAAATGCCATGAATGCTCTTGGATGCAACAGTCCCAATTCCTCAAGCTTGGCCACGATTTTGCTTCAAACAGATGATCAATACTACCTGTAGATGATGGATCACACAAAAACAAGCACGATAGATGATGAATTTCAATGAAAATGGTGAAAAAAAGTGTGAAAAAGTTTGAAGAAAATTGAGAGAATTTTGGTGATTTTCTGTTAGATCTGAGATTGTGAATTGTGATTAGGAGTTTCTGTTATGATTAGAGACTTTATATGGTATGCTAATCCAAATGTTAATCAAGATTAAGCAAATGTGATGTGAATTAGTGAAATGAAGTTTTAAGTGTTTTGGCCAAAATGCCCTTTTCACAATGCAGCCAATGTAACAGTACAAGTGCAACTTGAGCAAGTCATATTTGTCATTTAGAATGTGTTGGAACTGGTTTGGAGTGCAAATGCCATGTATTTCTCAAAAACACATTTTTTCCCACCAAAATACAAATTAGTCCACTTGAAAAATGCCATTTTGATGTGTTGATTTTTGATGAAATGTGATGATGCATCATGAAAGTTCATGTCAAATCTGACTTGCTCAAAAAAGAATCACCCAATTTGGCCTTTCCATTCAAAAGCTATGGCCCTTTGAATTTCAACATTTTCTGAAAATGATTTAATCATAACTTGCCAACCACACATGAGAAATGAGTGTTCTTTGACTTTTTGGAAAGGTGAGAACAAGATCTTCAACTTTCATGTTGGACAAAATTCCATTTGAAGCTTTTATGATGATGTAAATTTGAGGAGAAGAACTTTCCATTTTTGGCAGTTTTCAATTACAGGTCACCTGCCATTTTAGGAAACTTTTGATCTGACTTTATTTTCTTCAACCTTGATCTTTGATATGTCAAATGAGACTTGTATGGACATGAATGAAGCCTTTCAAACCATCTCCCACCTTCAAATCCACAAAATCAGGCACAGTTGACCAAAGTTGACTTTCTAGGGTTTCAGCTAAAATTCAGCTTGACTGATGACTTCTGAGCATCCAATATTTGGCCAAACCACTTCACAATGATCACATAATCACATGAACTTGATAAACCAACCCTAGGGCTTTGTTTCTTTGGGAAATGCACTTGCTTGCTTGATTGCCTGATTCTCCTGATCAATTTGACCTAATCTTGTCTGATGACTTGCACTTGGGGCAAGGACAATGCAATGTTATGCAATGGACTATGTTATGTTAATGACCTAATCAGGAAAATGAATGTACACAATGGAGGGTGCAAATTTGAGGTACTACAATACCACACACAAAAATAAAGATGAGAATGACCTATGTCAATCCAGCTCATGTTGATTCATCTAACACAAGGTCAATGATGAATCAACTAGGATTTGGACATTAGAGAAATCATTGGTCAATGAAGGGTTGGGAACAAATAGGGATGAAGATGAAGAGGGAAAGGGAAATTGAAATCCAAATTGATCATAAGAGGAAATTCATCTGATCAATACTATCCAGTCATCTTGGGGGATGAAATATACATTTCATCAACCCCCTAAATCCAATAGTATTGGTCAAATAAAAGTCAAATCAACCATGACCAAGGCCAAACAGAAAGTCAAACATCACAAGGTCAATTAAATGACTCAAAAATATTTTTAAACAATTAAACAATTAAAAATCTATTTTAAAATCAATTAAAAGGAATTTTTAAATAGACAAGACCTCAAATCCCTTCAAATCACCAAATAAATGACCAAGGGATTTATCCTAGGTCAAACTAGGTCAAAGGACCTTAAACAAAAAAATTCATAATTTTTGGAAAGTCAGAAGTATTTTAAAATATTTAAAAACAACTCAAAAATCAATTAATTCACCAAAAATATCAAAATTAATCCAAAAAAAGATTTTGATTCAAAATATGGAAGGGGAAAATATTTAAAGATTTTTGATGAAAGTCCCATAGTTTTTGAGTTAACAATGAATTTATTATGAATTAATCAAAATAAGAGGATTACAAGAAAAATCAGAAAATAAAAAGAAATTAGAAAAAACAAGGGCCATCAAATCTTCCTCATTAATTAAGGTAACAGATCTGATGGCCACGCGTATGCTTAACACGGTACACCAAGTCACACACGCCACACGCATGGTAATCTGAACCAAAGGTTATGATTAAAACATTCAAACACAATCAAACGGCTGGAAGGGTGCCAACACACCACTGGAGCCCTAACTCCGGTCTTCTTCTCTGGTAGACCTCACTGGACTGGTCCACCACCAACCTCTACAAAAATAGAAAATGAATACACTAATTTAAAGGAATAATGCTCATGAGTCCAAATCTGACCTTTATTTCTCCCAATTCCACATATATTGAAACATACATGGATTTGAAATTTGAGGTGTGTGATCTGAGTTGCTTCAATTTGACCTCAAAGCAACTCAATATTGTTTCCTACATTTGTAGGAGTTCAGCCAACCAAAAATTAATTGAAATGATAGAGAATTGAGAGAGAATCGAGGAGAGAAAGTTTCATAAAATTCACCTTCTATTTGTAGTGAGGAAGCTTGATCTCGATCTTAATTTTCTTGGGCTTGCTTCTATCAACTTGTAGGAGATGAAATGAGTGATTAAGAAGCTTGGATTTTTGGAGTTTCAATTCCAAAACAGAATGAGAATTGAAACTCAATTTCTAAAGAAGCAGGTCGAGGCTTGGGCCAGGTGAATCCATTTCTGAGCTCAAGGACCATGTATATATCGTATTGCAAGTTGCTTTCCACACCTTTCCACAAAATGTCAAAAATAGAAACTCCATGGTGCATGCTTGCATATGCATTTGATATGCCCATTAAATGATCCTAAAGGTCCAAAATCATGTGCTAGTCAACCTGAAATGATAACATGGAATCATGCATTAGGGAAATGGAAATTGGACATTGATCTTGCCAAATGAAGCCATGCATTACACCCATGATCTTGGACTCTTTAGAAAGGTAACATGAAGGCGAACAACATTGTTATTGAACACTTTTCTATTTAAAGCATGGATCATGATGAATTTTAAGGTGGAAGTTGGAGAAATGAAAATAGATGAAAGTTTTCTATGTTAAAAGTCAAATGACCACTTTTTCCACCTTGAATAACTTTTGATATGAGATTCAAATGAAAATTGTTGCTTCTTCAAAGTTTTATATCTTTCATTCCTCATTAATTTGGTCATAAATTTGACAAGATTTGAATCTTGCATAAGGGAGCTATGGATTTTAGAAGTTCAGGGAAATTGCTTGTTCAATGGTGATGACCCAAAATGACCTATAATGTTTCGTTTTGGTACATTCCCTTGCAAGTAGATTTTTACATTTCTCAAACAATAAAAGTTAGATAAGACATCTTGAATTTTATAATGAAACTTGTATGGTCTTCATATCATAAAAATTGAGCAAGTTATGGTTCTTGGAAGTTGACCTCCTAACTAGGGCACATGCAAAATGACCTATAATCTTTCACCATAAAAAATTACTTTCCAAGCAAACTTAGATATTAATGTCAACATGAAATTTGTTTGGAATGTAATAAAGAGTAATGTTTCTCTTGGAATCATTCTCATATGGCAAACATTGTAGGAGATAGGGGCTAGGGAACCCCAATTTTGACAGGTTGACTTTCTCTAGTTAACCTCTTTGAACCATCTTGCAAACTTGAAGTTCTTTTGCTCTTTGTGGCTCATGGAGGATAATATATGCATAATATGATGTGTCATGAAGTATCCCTTTAAATATTTGACAAATGGTTGAAGAAACTTGCCGAGGAAGTCACACAAGATACCTAGATGAATTAGGGTTTCCAAGGCAAACAAGCTTCAAACTCTTGATTGTTGGTTCTAAGTGTTGGCAGCAATTTTGGTAAAACAAAGAATGTTCACAAGATGTTGTGTGTGATGTCTTAACATAAGATATCCTATGTACCTGCTAGAGTTCAAGAACATAATCATGTAGGATTGTTTCAGAATGCCATACACAATGTCATGGCATCTGATATGTGTACCTGCTGGAGTTTAAATGGAAAACATGATCATGCAGGATTGTTTCAAAATGTCATTCATGATGTCATGACATATGATATTTTGTACCTGCTGGAAATTATAAAAGGATTTATGGAATTATGCAAGATTGTTCTAGGATGTCAGACCAGATGTCATGACATCCTGTACACAGAATATTCAGTATGAATGTCTGGTGTTATGTGATTGTGCAATTAATGGCAATCTATGTATGATTGAAGATTTGATTTGCAGGCTCATTCAATCATTGATACAACCTGATTTACTTATTTTCCAAGGAGATCTAACCAGGTATTATGAAAAGATTTAATTGGAAAATAGTTTTAGGGTTTTCAAGATGTCCAAGCCCAGCTGAAAGCTTCTATAGAAAGGGACTTGGAAAACCTGTTTTAACAACACAACCAATACTGAGCGAAATATATAGAGAGAGCTAGGGTTTGTGTCTTGTTTAGTCGTGAGACTTGTAAGCCATTCAAGTCATCCATTGATGATTGAATTGGTCTGATATGTGGTTGTAATTTGTCACTCTAAAGCTGTTAAGCAAGAGTGTGTGTCCACCTGATCAAAGCTTTGAAGCAAGATGAAGTGTGTGTCTACTTGATCAAAGCTGTGAAGTAAGATCAAGTGTGTGTCTTCTGGATTGAAACTGTGAAGTAAAATCAAGAGTGTGTTATTGAAAAGTGTTTTCTTTTCTCAAGGGATTGTTGTTTAAAATCACAGGTGTGATTGTAGGGAAGTGAGTGGGTTCTCATATCTAAGAGTGCTTAGGTAGAAATTGCACGGGTCGAGATTAGGTGAGAAAGACTGTGACTTGTTGAAGTGTACGGAGAGTCTTTGAACTGATTCTATTTAGTGGATTTCCTTCCTGGCTTGGTATCCCCCAGACGTAGGTGAGTTGCACCGAACTGGGTTAACAATTGCTTGTGTCTTTTGCTTTCCATTCTTTATCGTTATCCTATTTGTGTTACTCAGATATTAGTGTCGTGACATTACCTTCGACATCTCATATCTGATACCAGAATTTCAATTGGTATCAGAGCAGGCATCCTGCTCTGGTTCTGGGTGAGATCTAAGGGAAATACTTTCTGGTACAATGGAGACAGATGGAGGATCCGTTCACAGGCCACCAATTTTGGATGGTTCTAACTATGACTATTGGAAACCTCGAATGGTAGCCTTTCTAAAATCTCTTGATAACAAGGCTTGGAAGGATGTGTTAACAGGCTGGGTACATCTTGTAATTACTAAAGAAGGAGAAGCCACAACTGATAAGAAACCTGAAGAATAATGGTCCAAGGAGGAGGATGATCTATCCCTTGGAAATTCTAAAGCATTGAATGCAATATTCAATGGAGTAGACAAGAATATTTTCAGGTTGGTAAACAATTGTGAAGTGGCTAAAGATGCTTGGGACATTCTCAAGACCACTCATGAAGGCACCTCTAGAGTAAAGATGTATAGACTACAACTGCTCATCTCCAAGTTTGAAAATTTAAGGATGAGAGAAGATGAAAATATTCATGAATTTCATATGAGTATCCTTGAAATTGCTAATGCCTCAGGAGCCCTGGGAGAGAAGATGTCAAATGAAAAACTGGTAAGAAAAATACTCAGGTCACTCCCTAAGAGATTTTCTATGAAGGTGACTGCCATAGAAGAGTCTCAAGACATCTCCAACATGAGGGTTGATGAGCTAATTGGTTCCCTCCAAACATTTGAGATGGGATTGAATGATGGTTCTGAAAAGAAAACCAAAAGCATGACCTTTATGTCAAACACAAAAGAGGAAAATTATCAGGATGGTGATGAAGATTTGGCCAATGAAGTGGCAATGCTGGGAAGACAGTTTAACAGACTGTTGAAAAAGATGGATGTAAGATCCAAGGCTAATGTCAAGAACATCACATCTGACATCAGTAAATCCAAGAATGCTGGAAGAAGAGCAAGGTCAGATGATAAGCCCAAAGAAGAAAAATAAGTACAGTGCTATGAATGTGATGGGTATGGACACATTAGAACTGAATGTGGAACCTACCTCAAAAAGCAGAAGATGCGTCTTGCTTCCACTTGGTCTGATGAAAGTGAAACAGAGGAAGCTGCAAATCTTATGACAGCATTGACAAGAAGACGGGGTTCTGATGAAGACTCAAGTGATAATAAAGTAACCTTTGAAAAGTTGGCCTCTACCTACAGAAAGCTGTGCCACAAAAGTGTAGAGTTGTGTAAATAGGTTAAAAGCCAGAAGAAGGAGATAACTCAACTTGAGAATGAGAAGGTAGAACACTTGGAAACCATCTCCAAATTAAAAACAGAAGCAGTGGTTCTGAATGCCAAGCTAGATGAAAGTCAACAAGTTGAAAGCCAGAAGATAGTACAGCTGAAGAATTAGAAGGCAGACCATGTGGAAACCATCTCCAAGTTAAAAACTGAAGCTATGTTCTTAAAATTCAAAACTAGAAGAGATGACCAAGTATGTAAGGATTTTAAACAATGGATCTGACTCCTTAGACAAGATTCTCCAAACTGGACTAATAACAGGAGACAAATCTGGCATTGGGTATAATAAATCTAAGGCTGAGAGGAGTTACACTGGTTGCAAACCTCAAGCCAAACCTAAGTGCAGCCATAGTAAAAGCAAACCTGTGATGTCACATCACATGTCACAACATCAAAGGAGAAGACAACAGAAAGGGAAACACCAAAGATGGAGATGCCATTACTGTGGGAAATTTGGTCACCTGAAGCCCTTCTGCTATAAGCTATATGGTTATCCTAGCCCTGTTCATCATTAGACTCACTATCAACCCAGACCCAAACAACACAGGCCTATCAACAAGAAGCAATGGGTTCCTAAGACTAATGTTACAAGTCTAATAGCTCACATTCCCCTCATAGCCTTAGCCAAAGAAGAGTGGTATTTTGATAGTGGATGTTCCAGACACATGACTGGAAACATAGACTTGATAACTGATCTTCATCCTCATGCCATAAGCTATGTAACCTTTGGTGATGGAGCAAAGGGTGAAATCAAGGGGATAGGCAAGCTTGATTGTCCCGGAGTTCCTAAACTTGACAATATCCTACTGGTTAAGGGCTTGACTTCAAATCTAATAAGCATCAGTCAACTATGTGATCAAGGTCTGAATGTTAACTTCACTAAAACTGAATGTCTGATTACTAACAAAGACAGTGAAGTAATTATGAAAAGAAATATGACCAAAGACAACTGTTATATATGGAGCTCTCAAATTGATTATTCCTCCAAGTGTACCTATGTCAAAGAGAAAGGGATGAAGATGAGTATATCTGCTAGAGGAACTCTCAAGAATGATGAAAGACAAGTCTGTGGGAAATGTCAGACAAGGATGTCACACCAGAAGCTCAGACTTAACCTCACTTTCAAAGGAGAAAAGGTCATGATGGCTCAAATAGATGAGAGGTTAGATCAGATAGGTGGACATGTTACTAGTCATATGCAGTCTGAAGTTGGAGAGAGCTTTGTTGGAACTGGGCCACAAGTCAAGCAGATAGAAGGGACTATGTGTCTATCTCAAAGCAAAAGTGCCAAGAACAATGTTGAGAAGATTGGGATGGAGAGTGAAAGGACACCTGCTCCTACACATTTGAAAGATGAACATAGTGTTTATGTTGAATATATAGCAGATGGAAGCAACTGTTCTCAACTGGGTTGGATGAAACTACTGATAATTGCATACAATCTCACACACGATGTCATGGCATTGTATTATGACAACCTGAATGCTGCAACTATGTCCAAAAATCCTATTCAGCACATTTGGACCAAGTACATTATTTGCTGTCATCAGTCCATTGGAAAATTTGTGGAAGACAAATTCATAGCTCTAAAGCAGGAAATGCAATCAGTTGACAGATTTGCAAGGGATTTGGATGATAATCAGGTAAATATGTAAGAGGGAAATTGGGGATTTGGACTCTTGTGAAATTATGGAAATTAAAGTGGAGTGGAAAAGGAAATAAAATTAGTGTTTGCCCACTTAAAAGAAAGAGCCACATTAATGATGAATCATTACCTAGTATTGGAACTAGTATTTATGCCATTTCCACACGCTACCTAAACACAACTCTTTCCATCTTCATCCAACTAATCAAAAAACCTCTGCTAGGGCAAAGAAATTTCGTTTAAAAGTTCAACAACATGTCTCAACATCCATCATCATCTGGGTCAAAACCCTCCCATCATGCAAAGACTCCCTCCATGGAGTTTCTAGATGAAGACGTGTTGGACGTTACTCCTCTTTGTGTGATACCAGGTGACGCCCCAGGGCCCTCTTCCATGGCTGGAAGTCAGCAAGGTAATATCCCTGATAAATCTCCTCATCCAAATGACATGCATTATGCTGATCGTGCCATTAGGAACCTAGTTACTAGGATTCTAAGTGAATGGCATGCAGTTAAGGGTGTTTCTACCCCTCTGTCCAGAAGGGACCCCTCACCTGAGAAGGAACCCCAAGCTGAGAAAGATGATGACTCATCTAGATCAGAAAAGGAAGTGGCTGCTGAGGGATTATGTTCTCTAGGTAAAACCCTACCTAGCAAGAAACCAACAAATATGTCTCATGAAATTACTGAGAATATTATTGACCTGGAGGAAGAAAGTCTTGAAGAAGAGGATGACACGTTGGTCCATCCTGTAAAACCAAGTGTAGCTAAGAAACTGAGGACTAGAAAAGGGAAGATTGTGGCTGAAATGAGGACAGCAAGAAGAGAGAAAAAGGTTCCTGGTGTAGGACCCTCCAAATCTTGGAGTAAAGTTGAGGTTGGGAAGAGGAAAGAAAGAGAGAGTTCTGACTCTGATGAGGATGTCGAAGACGACGTCCCAGACATCTCCCCTGCTAAAAAGCAGGCTGTTAAGAAATCTCCAGGCAAAGTGGCAGTTGTGCACTTAGACAATATCTCCTTTCATTTAGAAGATGGTGCTGCCAAATGGTAGTTTGTCATTCAGAGGAGGGTAGCTGTTGAAAGAGAGCTGGGAAAAGAGGTTGTAGAGGTAAAGGAAGTGATGGATTTGATCAAAAATGTTGGACTGATGAAGATTGTGGTTGCTCTTCCCCAATGTTATGAGGGGTTAGTAAAAGAGTTTATTGTGAATATCCCTGAGGATATTTATGAAAAGAGCAGTAGGGAGTTCTGCAAGGTTTTTGTAAGGGGTAAGTGTGTGATATTCTCACCAACCATTATCAACAAGTTCCTATGGAGAGGAACTGATGGAGGAGAGGATTTAGAGACTACAGACAATCAGGTATGTAGGACTATTACAGCTGTCCAAGTTAAGGAATGGCCTAGTAGGAATCACCTATCAGCTGGCAAGCTAACTGTCAAATATGCCATCTTGCACAAGATTGGTTCATCCAACTAGGTGCCTACTAATCATATCTCAACCATCTCCATTGGTCTTGGAAGAATCATTCATGCAATTGGAACCAGGATAAACTATGACTTTGGAAGGTTTATGTTTGATCAAATTGTCAGACATGCCTCCACAAATGCAGTGAAGCTGCCCATTGCCTTCCCTTCCATAATTTGTGGTATTATCTTGAGCCAACAACCAGGAATTCTTAATACAAGTGACATTCCAAGCAGAAGAAAGCCCCCACTATCCATTCATTACAAGTTGTTTGAGGGAAGTCATGTCAATGATGTTGTCAAGACATCTGCCAGAAAGTAGCCTGCATCTCAAGGGAGCTTAATTGATCAATTAAAGGAAACCTGCAAGGAACTGGATAATGGTATAAGGGTGGCCAAGGCAAGAAAAGAAGCTTGGGAGGTTCTTATCAGTAGCCTAGAAAAGGAATAAATGGAGAAGGCTGGTGAGACCAAAGATTCAGATGCCAATACCTCAAGTGAGAGGTCAAATGCTCAATCTAGTGGCAACTTTGAAGGCTCTGAAGGTGAAGGTGATACTTCTTCCTCTGATTAATGGTCCCCCCTTGTGTTGAAGACTGAAGTTGAAGACTGTGTGAGGTGTGCTTGAAGAGTGTTCTTGGTGTGGCTGTTGTGGCTGATGTTATGGAAGCGGTTCCCCCTGATGTTTTGATGCTGAAGAGTTTGTTTCTTTCTGTTCAAATGTGTAATTTGTGGCAGTCTTTATTGATGCCTTTATGTAATATTTTGGGCTCTTAATGAGTTCCATGGATTTGTCATTATCTCAGCTGTCACAGCTGTGTATAATGTTGGTATGTATCTCCTAAACAATTATGTTTTAACATGTTATATGTTATGACATCTGTGGTGACATTCTCTGCTAGGCTAATTGACATTTATTTTGTCTAATTGGTCACCTTTGGTCAAAATTTTGACTAAAAAGGGGGAGAAGTGATGTAGGAGATGTGGAGCTATGAGGAGATGTATGTGCTGGTGTAGCTGAACAGATGAACTACAACTATTATTGAAGGAGATGTAAGACAAAATGTTGTTCTATTTACAGATGTCAAAGGGGATGTCTGAAGTGGTGGTGGACAGGTGATGTTGAAGCAGATGTCAGAATGACATTCTAGTTGTTACATGTGATGTGGTTACATGTGTTGTTATTATCATGGGAGATGTATGTAGTGCACAGATGTAGAGGGAGAAGAAGTACCCTTGTGCATTTGTATTTCTTACAAGTTGCCTCTATAACTAGTAATTATGTTTGTGTTGCACAGATTTAGGGGAAGAAGAAGTACCCTTGTGCATGTGTGTATTACTAGTAGCTATAGCTAGTAATTGTGTTTGCTTCTGCTGCTGTTTAAATTGTTGTTTAACTGCTGATAGTTTTTCTTGTGAACAAAAAGGACAAATATATGTTTTAGCCAAAATTTGCCAAAGGGGGAGTTTGTTGGTTCCAACTGTTGGCAGCAATTTTGGTAAAACAAAGAATGTTCACAAGATGTTGTGTATGATGTCTTAACATAAGATATCCTATGTACCTGCTGTAGTTCAAGAACATAATCATGCCGGATTGTTTCAGAATGTCATACACAATGTCATGGCATCTGATATGTGTACCTGCTGGAGTTTAAATGAAAAACATGATCTTGCAGGATTGTTTCAGAATGTCATACACGATGTCATGACATATGATATTTTGTACCTGCTGGAAATTATAAAAGGATTTATGGAATTATGCTGGATTGTTCCAGGATGTCAGACCCGATGTCATGACATCCTGTACATAGAATATTCAGTGTGAATGTCTGGTGTTATGTGATTGCGCAATTAATGGCAATCTATGTATGATTGAAGATCTGATTTGCAGGCTCATTCAATCATTGATTACAACCTGATTTACTTATTTTCCAAGGAGATCTAACTAGCTGCTATGAAAAGATTTAATTGGAAAATAGTTTTAGGGTTTTCAAGATGTCCAAGCCCAGGCGAAAGCTTCTATAAAAAGGGACTTGGAAAACCTGTTTTAACAACACAACCAATATTGAGCGAAATATAGAGAGAGAGCTAGGGTTTGTGTCTTGTTTAGTCGTGAGACTTGTAAGCCATTCAAGTCATCCATTGATGATTGAATTGGTCTAATTTGTGGTTGTAATTTGTCACTCTAAAGCTGTTAAGCAAGAGTATGTGTCCACTTGATCAAAGCTGTGAAGCAAGATCAAGTGTGTGTCTACTTGATCAAAGCTTTGAAGTAAGATCAATTGTGAGTCTTCTTGATTGAAACTGTGAAGTAAAATCAAGAGTGTGTTATTGAAAAGTGTTTTCTTTTCTCAAGGGATTGTTGTTTAAAATCACAAGTGTGATTGTAGGGAAGTGAGTGGGTTCTCATATCTAAGAGTGCTTAGGTAGAAATTGCACGGGTAAAGATTAGGTGAGAAAGACTGTAACTTGTTGAAGTGTACGGAGAGTCTTTGAACTGATTCTATTTAGTGGATTTCCTTCTGGGCTTGGTAGCCCCCAGACGTAGGTGAGTTGCACCGAACTGGGTTAACAATTTCTTGTGTCTTTTGCTTTACCATTCTGTATCTTTATCCTGTTTGTGTTACTCAGATATTAGTGTCTTGACATTACCTTCGAAATCTCATATCTGATACCAGAATTTCATTGATGAATTCTTGATAAAATTGACATATAAAGAACATGGGGATCCATATTAGATTCTTAGAACCATTTTTAACCTTTACTTGATTGATCCGTTGCATTGAGGGTCTCAAACCCTAGATGTGAGCTTGATGAGGCACAGGTGGACACATACACTACCTACAAAAGAAACAAAGCTACACTAGACATGTTTTTGGTATTTTGGTTAGAAAAAAAATAAAAAAAATCATGATACAATCAAATGAGCTTGGTGATCTCTCCCAATGCAAACCCAATGAATTAGGGGTGAGAAGGATCCCAAGGTGTGATCCCAAAGCCAATGTAAATGATGAGATATCATGAGGGATCTTAGGGTCAAAATTGGGGTCTTACAGTCAGGTACCTTCTCATTGTTCTTCATGTTGAGATTCTCATACTGCTTACATAGAGACTAAAGTTTCACCTTCTTCACTGATCCATCACCCCTGTAACATCGCACTAGTGTGTCCCACGCAGATTTCACCGTCGTCGAATCATCGATTTTCTCAAACACGTTCACATCCACACACTAATGGATGTAGAACAATTCCTTCTGATCCTTCTTCCCCAGATCATGCTGAGCATTTCTTTGCACATCCTTTGCATTTTCTGGAAGTGCAGTATAACCGTCATTAACGAGATCAAGAACATCTTGAGCTCCAAACAACACAAGCATCTGAATCATCCAACGATTCCAATTCTTACCATCGAACACTAGACGCTTGGTACTCAGATTACCGTTTCCGTTCATCTTCAACCTTGTGCAATACACTCAGATCTCATCTAAACACAATATTTTCCAATTCAACAGAATCAAGATATGTGATTCTGATTAGAAATTCAACACAAATTCTCCGAACAAAAATCAATCACACAACGCCTCACCGTTTCACTCGTGTTTCCTGTGGTGTTTCCCTGTGGATCTAAACCGGAGCTCTAGATACCATTTATTGATGCCCAAAGTGATAAAGATGAACAATGGAATTAAGAGATAGAAGAGAGAATAATAACAAGCTTCCACTACTCTAAAATGGTTACAAATGGTTGCACACACACTACTACACAGATTGCAAAATAAGGATTAATGATTGTTCACACTACTCACTTGCTTAAATACAAGTGGGACTTAAGTAGAAATGCTAAAATACCGTCTAACAAACTTTGTCTACAAGTTACTGAAAATGAATTAATTCTAACAAAATTTATTTCAAATTCATAACATTTAAATTCAAATCACTAAGTTGTAAGTGTAATTAGATCGAGTAAAAGTTTGTGTTAAGAATCAATTATAATTGTTAAGAATAAATTATAGTTAAGACGTATAAATTACCATCAATAAATATGTATTACTTACAATCAATTATAATTAATTTTGTAATTACTTATTGTAGATCACTCATATGAATATAAATATACTTATGTGTGGTCTAATTAGACACACAACATTATACATAAATATATTTTTAATATCTATCATAAATATATTTTTAATATCTATCATAAGGTCTAATTAGGTACATACTTATCATAGTAACATTGTTTTTCAATATACATAGGCCTACTGCGTGTCTCTGTTCTCTTCCACCATGTGTTTAATCATCGGTGTGTTTCCACCACCTGGTTCGAAACTCTCTATCAAACGCGTCGATGAAAGAATCACCACAAAGTAACGCTACACGCTCCCCCATAGGCGGCAAATGTCGAGCGCGTGAGCCCCATGTGCGTTACTCCAAGCTTGTTTTTTGGTGCGTTTTTTCCCTGTTTCATTTTTCTTCGTGACCATTACTATTCTCCTCACTACTAACCGACCTTGTTGGACATTTTCAGCCATCAGTTCTCATGGGAGACACCGATTGTGTCACGCTTACTAAAGTTCTGCTCTTCCCATGCGAGAAACTAACTAGAACACCCAACTGCAACATATGAGTCGGTGATGTCAAGATATGGTTTCAAGGTCAAGGATTTGAAGATCACCTAACCACAAAATTGGAAGAATATGTCGCTGTCAATCACGCTAAATGGAAAGAAATTGATGTCTTTCTATGCATTATGTTATGGTTTTTCATAGTACTTAATATCCAAGCATAATACCAAGCTTTTACCATTTTCTATGATGTTTTTCAAAAGGATGAGAAAGTCTTATCCAACGATGTCAATTGTATTTATAGTGTCATCCCTAAACTTACTCTTTGAAATTGGAGAGTATGAATATGCAACCTTATATGAGTAAGCTTGATGCGTTGAAAGTGAATTTGACAACCCTAATATCATTTACAAAAGATACAACAGCTCATGCCGAACAATTCAGTAAGTTTTTCATTATCATAACAATTGTCGAACTGCCACCAGAACTTGATTTAGTTTGTAACCAAAATTTATCGGAATCCACTGTTCCTGGATATGAAGCAGTTAGTGAAAACCTTTTGGGCTTAACTACACGTCATGCTTTTGGACCGATGTCTACTCCAACTCCCACTGAACCATATGCTCGTGCTTCCCACTAACATGGTCATGATGGACTAAATGGAAGATGTGATGGCCAACACCATGGTATTCATTGTAACTATTGCAATTGTTACTGCCTGATTGAAGGTGAATGTCATACAAAGGAAAGAGAACTACAACGATAACCTATGGTTTTATTATTGTTGCTCAATCGACTATTGTCATACCCTCAAATTTACCCTACCTACACATCAGCCTATATATCCCTAATTCATGAGCATACATGCCACACATATCATTCATATGCATTTACACTCATGACAAATAATGATCCACAAACTCAAGGGATGAGGTTCATCTATGAAGCCTCAACACCCACTGATCATGTTAAGGTGTACCCAAGCCATCTTGACCCTAACCTTTATCCTCAAGCTTCTCACAAGCTCGGAGGATCATTCAAGACATCTGACTCACTCTCCAAGCCCTAATTGGATGGTGAGTCCCATTGAAGACACATGAAGATTCATTTGGTCACCAAAGGACCTCATGTTGGTGTAAGCCCTAGAGGCCAATACTTTTGAGACTTGTATCGAATTATTTATTAATAATAAAAGGCTTTTTCTTTATTATGTTTGTTTAATAAAGTCCCTGGAATAGATAGTCTGTTTAATGTATCAAGTATGACTTAATCATGAGATCACATTAAACATAAGGACATTATTCTTAAAGTATCCGTAGTCGAGCTTTATTGTGAAGTGGGATAACATTAAAGCATTAAGACTATTATGTTTGTAGACTGATGATCACATCTCATGGATCATGGATAAAGAGTTATCAAGTCTTAAACATAGGTATGAATATTAAGAGTAATATTTATACCGGATTGACCCGCTATGAGAATACTATATAGAATGTTATGCAAAGTGTCATAAGTTATTCTCATGGTGATAATGGTGTATACCACTCTTCGACCTGAAACCATTATGGACCCTAGATGTAGAGTCGAGTGCTTTATTGTTGATCCAACGTTGTCCGTAACTAGATAACCATAAAGACAGTTGATGGGTACTCCACAAAGCATGCTGAGGGACATGGGTGACCTAGATGGAATTTGCCCATCCTGCGTAACAGGATAAATGTCTATGGGCCCAATATTGAACTGGACAAGGATGACACGGTCTATGCCTTGTGTTCAATATAGACATAAGGGCAAAAGGGTAATTATACACATAATCATTATCACAGAAGGATTTGTCAGATCACATGACATTTTCGTGACTTGGGTAGAAGTGATGTGTTGCTAGATATCGCTCACTGTTTATTATGTTAAATGCGTGATTTAATATAATTGCCAATGTCGCGAAAACCTATAGGGTCACACAGAAAGGACGAATCGATGAGAGATAGAGTAACTAAGGAACATCGTAAGGTACGGTGCACTTAAGTGGAATACGAAATATGGTAAGGTACCACACGCTTAAGTGATTTTGGGCATATTATAAGATATGGGCCAAAATACACTTAAGTGGGCTTTTTAGCTTAAAGCCCACACAAGTGGTTCTATAAATAGAACCCTTGGGTAGAAGCATTGTAACTCTCTAATGGGAATTTCGTTTCTCTCTCTCTCACTCAAAGCCTTCATTCGTAGCAGCTACCACTGAGATTGAAGGAATCCGTTCGTGTGGACTGAGTAGAGACGTTGTCATCGTTCAACGTTCGTGATCGCCACAAGAGGTAACGATTCTATCACTGATCATGCCCATTCGTAAGGATCACTAAATGGAGAAATTTTTAAATTCCGTTACGCCTTGGATGGCAATTCTCCTTCAGTGGTATCAGAGCCACTTACGAAACCATGAATCTGATAACTGTTTATTTTCTGTATTAATACGATTAAAGACAGAATGAATCAAAGATTAAATTGAGATCGATCAAGTTATATATATGATATAAGTAATCTGATGCAAAATACATTATATATGATATAATGTTCTCGTTTCGTTCATTCAAACACTCAATGGTTGTTTTCCTTTGAGCGATCAATGGTCGTTCGCTTCTTGATCCGACATTAGTGTGGTGAAGCAATGGCGTGTTGATCAATCCTACTGAATCAACAATCGAGATGTGTTTGACGGTTTGAAATTGGTGCATCAGGGTTAGTGACCGCACAAGGGTTGTGATGTCAGAGAGTTATGCGATTGGGGTTGTGACTGCACAAGAGTTGTGCTTTCTAAACACTTTTTGGAATAGTGTTAACCGGTTAACGCATATGGTTAACCGGTTAATGCAATACGAAATAAAATTTTAAGTTTTTCAAACAGTGTTAACCGGTTAACGCATTGGGTTAACTGGTTAACACAAGACAGAATACAGTTTTCCAACAGATTTTCAAACAGTGTTAACCGGTTAACGTATTTGGTTAACCGGTTAACGCAAGACAGAAAGCAAATTTTGAACAAATTTCAAACAGTGTTAACCGGTTAACGCATATGGTTAACCAGTTAGCGCAAGGCAAAATTCACCCGTTCGGCTAACTCTGCGTAATGTGATCGGTTGTCGAGATTTAATTTGGTTTTAAATTTATTAAAAGAATTAAAATTGATAATAATAATAATGTGTTTATTATTGTCTTGTGGTGGTTATGGCCTTAGTTTTCCTTTATTTTGCTTTGGGTTTTAAAATACGACCTGTGTGTCGTGCCTCTCTTTTAATCTCTCAATGTAACTTCTTTTCTCATCTCACTCCCTCGTATGTAAAACGGGTTTATTTTATGTAATGTAATGACATGAAGAAAGTAAAGAAGTCAGTGCCAAAGAAGGACAACCTTGAAGATCTTGCTTGGGGAAGCTTAGATCATTATTAGGTTAGCTTAGGCTCTCTCATTGGCTTGGGAGAACAACTACGCTAGGGGCCATAACTATTTCATTATGTATGTATGTATGTTGATGCATATGAATGTATGTTGATGCATGTGAGAGATGATTTATATGATAAATAAGCCGGTGAGATCAGAAAAATTGCAATTCCCTCAAATTAAATATTAAGTTTATGCTTTCCAAGTTTTAACACTCATCAAGACTAGTATCGGATAATGTAGGTTTCGCCTACGCGAGGTGCATGTTCTATATTAGTAAGGTGCGATGGGATAATTGTAATATCCAACTGTTAAAACAATGGGTCAAACTTAACTAAACAAATTATAATAATATTATATATGTTTGCTTTCCAAATTTTAGCACTCATCAAGACTAGTATCGGATAATGTAGGTTTCCCCTACGCGAGGTGCATGTTCTGTATTAGTAAGGTGCAATGGGATAATTGTAATATCCAACTGCTAAAACGATGGGTCAAACTTAATTATAATAATATTATATATGTCTAGAAGCAAGAGTTGGGAATGATCCATATGATGGATTGGAATAAGGAGCTATTCACCCAACTGAAATTTTCGAGAGTTGTATGAGATACAACTAGAAGGAGTTCCTACCTAAATAACCTAGTTTTGTGTAATCCGCCTTCCCGGACTTAGAACAAAGTGAAATATGGATCTCGACCCACTAGAAAATCTTCCAACGGGGTTTTCCGAATCAAATGATGAGGGTCATTTGTTTTGAGTAAAATAGTGGGAGCATATTTAATTAAAGGCCTAATTAAATATGTCAATGATACTTATATTTTCATTAATCCTTATGTAGATCACCATGACAACAAACACCTCTAACAACATCTTGCGATCAATCATTGACAAGGAGAAATTGTCTAGGAAAATTTTCTGGATTGGCACTGAAACCTGAGGATTATCCTCAAACATGATAAAAAGCTGTATGTCTTGGAGAAACCTGTTCCTGAAGAGGAACCTCCTAGTTCTGCACCTAAGGCAGAAAGAGATGCTTATAAGAAGCATGTCGATGATGCCAATGAAACTGCTTGTTTCATGCTAGCTACCATGAACTCAGAATTGCAAAAGTAACATGAGAACATGGCAGCGTTCGGTATGATTGAACACCTTAAAATGCTCTATCAAGAGCAAGCAAGGCATGAAAGGTTTGAAGTTTCAAAAGCCCTTTTTCAAGGCAAGTTAGCTGAGGGAGCCCCTATAGGTCCCCATGTGGTCAAGATGATTGGGTATGTGGAAAACCTTGAGAGATTGGATTTTCCCCTCGGAAAGGAACTTGCGACTGATTTGATCTTGCAATCGTTGCCAGATGGGTTCAGTCAATTTGTCCTAAATTTCAATATGAATGATATGGACAAATCTCTTCTTGAACTGCTAGCCATGTTAAGAACTGCTGAGCAGAATCTGAAGTCGAAAGGGAAGTCCATTCTGATGATCGGAAATGGAAAGAGACAGAACAAAAGGCCCACCAAGCAGGGTGATAAAGGTAAAGGCAAGGAAGTTGCCAAACCCAAACCCACCGATGTTCTTTAAAGCCTAGTGGAGGCATAGCAAAAGAAGGCACCGCTTCCATTGTGGTAAGACCGGACACTGGAAGAGAAACTGCCCAAAGTACCTGGAAGATAAGAAGAATGGAGTAGAGACTTCAACTTCAGGTATTTTTGTTATTAAAATTAATTTATCTACTTCTACATCATGGGTATTAGATACTGGATTCGGTTCTCACATTTGTACAAATGTCCAGGGACTAAAAAGGAGTAGAGATTTGGCAAAAGGTGAAGTCGACCTACGAGTTGGCAATGGAGCAAAGGTTGCTGCTTTAGCCATAGGAACTTATGTATTGACTTTACCTAGTGGTTTAATAATTCAGTTAGAGAACTGTTATTATGTACCTGCAATTAGCAGGAATATTATTTTCGTTTCTTGTTTGGACAAGTTTGGTTTTTCATTTATAATAAAGAACCATTGTTGCTCAATTTATTTGAATGATATATTCTATGCTACTGCGCAAATGAACAATGGACTATATGTCCTTGATCTTGAAATGCCTATTTATAACATTAATACTAAAAGGATGAAACCTAATGAGTTAAATCCAACTTACCTTTGGCATTGTCGATTAGGCCACATAAATGAGAAGCGCATTTCCAAACTCCATAAAGATGGACTCTTGGACTCTTTTGATTATGAATCATATGAGACATGCAGATCTTGTTTAATTGGAAAGATGACAAAGTCTCCATTCACAGGAAAAGGTGAAAGAGCTAATGATCTTTTGGCCCTCATACATACTGATGTATGTGGACCACTAAACATACCAGCCAGAGGAGGTTTTCAGTACTTCATCACATTCACTGATGATTTCAGTAGATATGGTTATGTGTATTTAATGAAACACAAATCAGAGTCCTTTGAAAAGTTCAAGGAATTCAAGAATGATTTACAAAACCAACTAGGTAAGAATATTAAAACTCTTCGACCAGATCGAGGTGGTGAATATTTAAGCCTAGAGTTTGATGACCATCTGAAAGAGTGTGGGATCCTATCCCAAGTCACTCCTCCTGGAACACCCCAATGGAATGGTGTATCTGAGAGAAGAAATCAAACCCAGTTAGACATGGTCCGATCCATGATGAGTCACGGCGATCTTCCAAACTCCTTTTGGGGACGTGCACTATTGACAGCAGCTTACACACTTAACCATGTTCCATCCAAAAAGGTTGAGAAGACACCATATGAGATATGGAGTGGTAAGAAACCACATATGTCTTACATGAAGATTTGGGGTTGCAAAGTTTATGTGAAACGACAAATTTCAACTAAGCTTGAGCCCAAATCTGTCAAATGCTTATTTATGGGGTATCCTAAAGAAACAAGAGGGTATTACTTCTACAATCCTTCTGAGGGCAAAATGTTTGTCGCTCGAACTGGAGTTTTCCTAGAAAAGGATTTTATTTCCAAAGGAATCAGTGGGAGGAAAGTAGAGCTTGAAGAAATTCAAGAATCACAAGGCATTGATACACCTATGGATGAATAAGAGCAGGAAACACAAATAGTTGTGTAAGAGAAACCTGCTCAAGTAGAACAAGACCAGCATAGGTCAGGAAGGATACGTCACCTACCTGAGATATATGGATATGGATCAAGGTGATGTATTACTCATGGATTCATCAAAACGAAGATGAGCCTTGTGTCTACAAGAAGGTTAGTGGGAGCATGATCGTTTTCCTGGTATTATATGTATATGACATATTACTCATTGGAAACGATTTCCCTACCTTGCAACGAGTAAAGTCTTGGTTGGGGAAATGCTTTTCTATGAAGAAACTAGGTGAAGCAACCTATATATATTAGGAATCAGAATCTATAGAGATAGATCACAAAACTGCTTGGCCTAATTCAGAGTACATACATAGACAAAGTGGTGAGACGCTTTAATATGCATGACTCCAATGGTTATGTGTTTTTTGCTTAAATGGTGGCGTTGTGAGCTAGAAAAGTTCAAAGCAAGATACAGTTGCTGATTCTACAACCGAGGCCGAGTATATTGCTGCCTCAAGTGCAGAAAAGGAAGTTGTTTGGATGAAAAGTTCCTTAGTGAACTTGGCATAATTCCTGGCATTGTGGATCCCATTGGTCTCTATTATGATAACAATGGTGCTATCACACAAGCTAAGGAGCCTAGATCTCACCAACGATCCAAACAGATACTTAGGCATTATCACCTCATATGAGAGATAATAGATAGAGGAGATGTGAAAATATGTAGAGTACCAACACTTGACAATATTGCTAACCCACTGACAAAGCCTCCTGCGCAGCTGAAGCATGATGGCCATACTAGATCAATGGGCATTAGGGGTATCCCTGATTGGCTCTAGTGCTAGTGGGAGATTGTTGGTGTAAGCCCTAGAGGCCAATACTTTTGGTACTTGTATCGAATTATTTATTAATAATAAAAGGCTTTTTCTTTATTATGTTTGTTTAATAAAGTCCCTGGAATAGATAGTCCGTTTAATGTATCAAGTATGACTTAATCATGAGATCACATTAAACATAAGGACACTATTCTTAAAGTATCCGTAGTCGAGCTTTATTGTGAAGTGGGATAACATTAAAGCATTAAGACTATTATGTTTGTAGACTGATGATCACATCTCATGGATCATGGATAAAGAGTTATCAAGTCTTAAACATAGGTATGAATATTAAGAGTAATATTATACTGGATGACCCGCTATGAGAATACTATATAGAATGTTATGCAAAGTGTCATAAGTTATTCTCATGGTGATAATGGTGTATACCACTCTTCCACCTGAAACCACTATGGACCCTAGATGTAGAGTCGAGTGCTTTATTGTTGATCCAACATTGTCTGTAACTGGATAACCATAAAGACAGTTGATGGGTACTCCACAAAGCATGATGAGGGACATGGGTGACCTAGATGGAATTTGCCCATCCTGCGTAACAGGATAAGTGTCTATGGGCCCATATTGAACTGGACAAGGATGACAGGGTCTATGCCTTGTGTTCAATATAGACATAAGGGAAAAGGGTAATTATGTACATAATCATTATCACAGAAGGATTTGTCAGATCACATGACATTTTCGTGACTTGGGTAGCAGTGATGTGTTGCTAGATACCGCTCACTGTTAATTATGTTAAATGCGTGATTTAATATAATTGCCAACGTCGCGAAAACCTATAGGGTCACACACAAGGACGGATCGATGAAAGATAGAGTAACTAAGGAACATCGTAAGGTACGGTGCACTTAAGTGGAATACGAAATATGGTAAGGTACCACACGCTTAAGTGATTTTGGGCATATTATAAGATATGGGCCAAAATACACTTAAGTGGGCTTTTTAGCATAAAGCCCACACAAGTGCTTCTATAAATAGAACCCTTGGGTAGAAGCATTGTAACTCTCTAATGGGAATTTAGTTTCTCTCTCTCTCACTCAAAGCCTTCATTCGTAGCAGCTAGCACTGAGATTGAAGGAATCCGT